>NC_054376.1:69098495-69370995 GCF_017654675.1 Xenopus laevis
GCATTTAGCCAAATCTCGTACTATTGAGTTTTTCAGCCAATGAGCTGAGCAGTCAGTTTACTCTTCAATTGGCCAGATGGGAGAAGGAGCATTATATCTGATTGACTATATATTTAGAAACAATGTTTTGTATGACTTTTCTTGCAAAGTAAAAAATGCTTGGCAAATGTAATCTACAGCTTTTCCTTGGCAATGTTTGATTTTAATTTTTAGATAAGTTTGACTTACTAAATCCAATTAATATACAAATTGAATTCACACCCTGGATGCTCTTATTGTGAATTATGTGTATTAGGTACAACGTTTTTATAAAATAAAATATTGGTGTGGAGGCAGCCATCTCATGCTTTGTGCCTGATTCTGAGCTTTGAGAAGGAGCCACCACTTCAGGATGGAACTGCTTTGAGACAGCTATTGTTTCTCCCCTTCCCATTGTATTTTACCTAGGTCATACGCCCACCTAGTGGGGTGTGTCCCCTCTAGAAATACTGACTGCAGAAGTAGAGGGGGTCAGGGGTAAGACTGTACAGGAGGGAGGCAGGGAGGGGGGCCAGCGGAGGGGGACCAGTGGGGACTTTTGGCTAAATGGGGGTTTAGTTCTCCTTTAAATACTGCAATATCTAGACATATAATACTTGCCTTATTTATAGGGTAGGGCATTTTCAGTGGTGTGTGATACAGCCAGTAAGATAGCCTCTAAATATTGTCTTCTTGCAGTGGGGTAACTATAGAGTAAGCAGAAATCAAGGGAGGGGGTGGAATGTGTGAGTACCTACTTGATATGCTCCAAGGCCTGGATTTGGTTACTTTTCTCCTATGGAAATCACCTTAGCTTCAGCTCTTTTAAGAAATTTTTTTTAATATTTATCTTAGTTTAACTGTTATAATGGTAGGCACTTTTTATCAGAGAATAGACAGGGATACCAAAATTGCCATAAAACAGGTAGCCAGTTCACAACTTTTGTTAGACACTTTTGAAAAACCACACTGGCCACAACACCAAAAACAACTCCTGCCACACAAGGCTCAATGTTTTTCCTCACACACCAGGAAGAGCTCCAAACACAGTCTTCTCTCCTTCACATACCTGGAAATCTTACACTCTCCGCTCAGGCAGCAGCCTCAACCCCTCTGATTTGATTTGCATGTTCAAATCTTTAAAGGGTGGCAGCCTTTTACACACCTGCCTTGCTAGGACTCGTGGCGTAACTACAGAGCAAAAAACCATTTGGAGGGGCTCAGTGCACAAATAATCTTTCTTGAGTAAGCACCCACACCTAAAGCTTTTAGCAAATGCAATTCAAAAAGTAAACTCAAAAAACACTTTTTGGTCATATATTAATTAATGTTTGCAAAATGAATTTGTCTTTACTGTTATTGCCTTTTGCTTCTGCTACTCAACGTGTTTGTTATAATATTTGTTACACTTTTATAAACATTTTCAATCCAATCCCTGTTGGTAATTTGCTTGCGAATTGCACAGTTACAGATAGTCCAATCCTTTAGATATCTCTGAATTTTTTTTATACACACAACTTAGCTAGGGTTGCCACCTTTTCCTTCCTTTGAATCTGGACAGGAGGCGGCACCAGTGATGTCAGAGGCAGGGGTTGATGATGTAAGGAGGCGGACAAGTGATTGCGGAGGGGTGGATCAGTGATGCAAAGAGGTAGGCTTGGGGACACGGAGGGGCGGGTCAGTGATGTGGCAGCTCATGATTGGCCAAATCGCTCCAGAAGCAGGGGACAGGCTTGCCCAGTTTTCAGACTTTTGAAAAACGGTCAATGTATACACAATATAGTATGAAAGGAGCTCACCACATAATTAGATCAGACCTGTCCACGGGTATCCTGTGTCCGATAACCCAAATCAATATGTAGAACTGTAGTATGAATGTGGAACAGATCCAAAACGGCAGTCGAACTGCAGAAAATCCGTTTATTGGGGAGTGTACAACATGTTTCGGGACAAGCCCTTTATCAAGTGTATAGGAACAAACAAAACATCCAACATTTAAATCCTATGTGACCAATCACACCTTCTGTGGGTTGTTACTTCATTTAACCCTTGTGTTAACCCTAGTCATGTGACATCTAAATACATCCATTGCTGCATAACACAATAAAATTTTCATTCATAAAAACTGTGATAAGTTAAAAACTATTCTAACATAGTTAACATTTAGTGTAAACAGTAAAAACGGTGAATAAATATTTCTTACACTTAAATATAAAAGCCATTCAGCCCAATTGATAAAAAATAATATTTGCTTGATTCTCCTTTTTTTTTTTGGATAATTCAAAAATGTCCAAATCCATGTATAAGTGCATTAGTGCCCATCGTCTAAATAGTACAATAAGAACATGGTGTCAATAAAACATTTACAACCAGCTTAAAATACAGGGAATTGCTCCATTCGGCCTAACCTGCAAAGATAAAGAGAAAGTGCTGAACCAGCCTATCTAAACCACTTGTTTCATAACTATGTTGCAAATTTAAATGATTACCATCTACAATTGTTTGGCAACAATAGTTGCTAACTCACTCTATGCTATTTTTGTTACATTAAGAACTCTTGCTTAGCTTTTAGATGTATTATAGTAAGACTCCTGTCTTGATGGACTCACCCATCTATGATTCGACCGACGATCCTCGGCAATGCCGTTAGCTCACTAATTATAATACCTGAGAACAACAAGATACATTATACCATTAAAGAAAGCATATCAAATTATATTGTTCATTTAACCCTTTAGGGGAGATGCATTCTAGCCGGCTAATCCATCTTGCCTCCCTTTGTAACAATAAATTGTTATGATCTCCTCCTCTAACTGGATTGGGTACCACCTCCAACACCTTCCATTTCAACTGACATGCATTGTGTTTATGCTCAAAAAAATGTCTTGATACAGGAGTATCGGAATAAGTACCAGCCTTAAAATTTCTTATATTACCCTTATGTTCCTTAATCCTCATGTGCACGGGTCTTATGGTTTTACCAACATACACCAACCCACATGGGCATTTCAAAACATAGATAACATACGCGGTTTTACATGTTGCAAATGTATTAAGCTTAATTTCTTGCCCAGATATTGGGTGATGAATGTTGGGACCTTTTATAAATTGAGCCCAGGGGTTCTTCTATGCAGTATCGATATACAAAGTTTATTCACGGCAATACCTCAAGATGAGGGAATTAAATGCATTGAAGAAGCCCTTTTGGAAACCAACATGAGCAATGCTAAAATATATTTTATACTTGACTGTCTCGAAGTTGTGCTTAAAAGGAACTATTTCAAATTTGAAGATTCCTTCTATTGGCAAAGGCAAGGGACGTCGATGGGCTCTGCGGTGGCACCGTCCCTTGCAAACTTGTTTGTATTTGATTTGGAAAAGAAATTGTTCCTGAAAGAACCATATTTACAGTATATCATCCACTATTACAGGTATGTGGATGACATACTAATTATATGGGATGGACCACGTGAAATATTTATTGATATGGTGGAACAGGCCAATACAGCACACAAGACAGTAAAATTTACTATGGAGGTTTCCGATACAGCAATTAATTTCCTGGATGTACAGATTAAGTTGGAAAATAACAGTCTGAGTACCAATCTGTACCGCAAGGAAATGGATAGGAATAATCTCCTACACAGGAAGAGTTTCCATAACCCCCAGACCCTTAATGCTATTCCCAAGGGACAATATATGAGGGCTAAGAAAATAGCATCAAGTAACATTGGTTATAAAATGGCATGCAAAGAGTTAACAGAGAGGTTTGTACAGAGGGGATACCCGAAAGGGCAACTACGAGCAGTAGAGGATGAGGTACAGAAGATAGAACGGGGAGACCTATTACAACCAAGAAAAAGGGAAGTGGATAGTGAAAGAATAACTTTTGTGAGTAAATATGATAAGAGAAGTAAAATGGTGGAAAAAATTGTAAAACAATATTGGCCCATATTACAGACTGACACCATCTCTGGTTTGGTTTTCAAAAAACCCCCACGCTTTGCTTATAAGAAAGGGAAATCCATTAGTGACACACTGTGTTCCATCGGAAAAATGGACAGTAAGTATAACCCAATGGTCAGGAAGAAGGTGGGCACCTTTCCGTGTCTAGGGTGTAATTGCTGTAGTTCCATTATAAAAGGTCCCAACATTCATCACCCAATATCTGGGCAAGAAATTAAGCTTAATACATTTGCAACATGTAAAAGCGCGTATGTTATCTATGTTTTGAAATGCCCATGTGGGTTGGTGTATGTTGGTAAAACCATAAGACCCGTGCACATGAGGATTAAGGAACATAAGGGTAATATAAGAAATTTTAAGGCTGGTACTTATTCCGATACTCCTGTATCAAGACATTTTTCTGAGCATAAACACAATGCATGTCAGTTGAAATGGAAGGTGTTGGAGGTGGTACCCAATCCAGTTAGAGGAGGAGATCATAACAATTTATTGTTACAAAGGGAGGCAAGATGGATTAGCCGGCTAGAATGCATCTCCCCTAAAGGGTTAAATGAACAATATAATTTGATATGCTTTCTTTAATGGTATAATGTATCTTGTTGTTCTCAGGTATTATAATTAGTGAGCTAACGGCATTCCCGAGGATCGTCGGTCGAATCATAGATGGGTGAGTCCATCAAGACAGGAGTCTTACTATAAAATATAATACATCTAAAAGCTAAGCAAGAGTTCTTAATGTAACAAAAATAGCATAGAGTGAGTTAGCAACTATTGTTGCCAAACAATTGTAGATGGTAATCATTTAAATTTGCAACATAGTTATGAAACAAGTGGTTTAGATAGGCTGGTTCAGCACTTTCTCTTTCGGCCGAATGGAGCAATTCCCTGTATTTTAAGCTGGTTGTAAATGTTTTATTGACACCATGTTCTTATTGTACTATTTAGACGATGGGCACTAATGCACTTATACATGGATTTGGACATTTTTGAATTATCCAAAAAAAAGGAGAATCAAGCAAATATTATTTTTTATCAATTGGGCTGAATGGCTTTTATATTTAAGTGTAAGAAATATTTATTCACCGTTTTTACTGTTTACACTAAATGTTAACTATGTTAGAATAGTTTTTAACTTATCACAGTTTTTATGAATGAAAATTTTATTGTGTTATGCAGCAATGGATGTATTTAGATGTCACATGACTAGGGTTAACACAAGGGTTAAATGAAGTAACAACCCACAGAAGGTGTGATTGGTCACATAGGATTTAAATGTTGGATGTTTTGTTTGTTCCTATACACTTGATAAAGGGCTTGTCCCGAAACATGTTGTACACTCCCCAATAAACGGATTTTCTGCAGTTCGACTGCCGTTTTGGATCTGTTCCACATTCATACTACAGTTCTACATTTTGAAAAACGGGTAGACATTTTCCAAACAGACAGCGAGTATAAAAACCTGGTTGTCTGGTTCAAAATCGGACAGGTGACAACCCTAAACTTAGCAGATATGAACAATTAAATATTGGTTTGCCAGAAACTTCCATTGTTTCTGCCTAGTAGGATAAATATGTTCAAAATGAGTTTGTGTGTTTCACAACTCCCGTATAAGCCATTAAGCAGCTTTGTTAAAAACAACATTCTATTGTTATGGGTTCATCTGGATGGGGGCACCAACCCAGAGAAAACATGAGAACTCTCCATGCTCAAATTATTGATGGTAGAGTATCATCTTCCATCTTTAATCTTTAATTCCTTGCTATTTTATTTCAGTAGTTTTCATTTGAGAAAAAAATTAAATACCACAGCAAAACTGTATCTAATCAGAATAGTCATGTGTAGGCTCAGAATGAAGGTTTATAATTAGAGGAACAAATTAAAGCACATGGGTTTACTATATTTGCAAATTTGCAAGTGAGACACGGATATTTAACAGTGTTTTGTGTTTACTTTATTTTCCCCCCATTGGTATTATTATTATATGGTGCATGATAAATTATATAAACCTTTAATTGCTCTTAAGTATTTAAAACAGTATAATTACATTATTGTACAAAAATGGAGGAGAATGCAATGTCGCATCTGTCTTTAACAGATGTTGGTGTGGATTTCCTTCCTTTAACTTTTGAATCATGTGTAAGCATCCCTTAAAGGAATAGTTCAGTGTAAAAATAAAAACTAGGTAATTAGATAGGCTGTGCAAAATAAAAAAATGTTTCTAATATAGTTATTTAGCCAAAAATATAATCCATAAAGACTGGAGTGACTGGATGTCTAACCTAATAGCGAGAACACAACTTTCTGCTTTTGAGCTCTCTAACTCTGAGATAGTCTGTGACTTTAAGGGGGGTGACATGGGACATAACTGTCCAGTGAGTTTGCAATTGATCCTTAGCATGCAGCTCAGATTTCCCCATAGGCTCAAGGTCCACATCAGCATGTTGATACAGTCAGACCACCTTCATTACAGCAAGTATAATCTGATTGTTGGCACAAGGGACAAGTTATAGAATCAGACATATATTTCCTAGTTCACAAATCACAATTATTGTCTGCCTTTCCTATTGTAATTCTAATAGAAATTTCTCATAAACAATTCCTGTTGTTTGATCTCTTGTTTTTGTTTGTACCTAATAGGGGATTGTTACTTAGGATCATAGACAAATCAGGATACAAAACATATAGGACTTTACTATCCATTGTGATTTTCTTAGGTTCATCTCCCTTATCAATTCTGCACCCCACTGTTCTGGTTTTGCAGCACAAATCTGTAGAAACAAATTGTATTTATAATGTCATTTTAAGTATTTAATGCAAGAATTAACTTGTGTTTTTCCACCAAGTGAGATGGACCTTGCAAAGGCACAAGGAAAGTACAGTTACTTGGTCACTGAGCAAGAACTTTTCATGCTGAAGGGAACATAATGGGATTATTAAGAGATCCTGAACAAATCTATTATAGAAGCATCAAGTATTATCTGGTGCATTGTTACCTTATAATGTCATAAATCATTCAATGCTGGTTTGAATGTTTTAAATGTAATGGTACATATATATATATATATATATATATATATACCAGAGAAAACTCTTTGAATCAAAGAGTGCAGTTGTGTAGTTTTCAATCAAATGTTCCTATATAAATCCAATTCGCCCTAAATCTATTAAATTACATGAACAGTAATTGTGTAACATGTCTAACCTTTGTACAACTAGTGCCTGTATTCAAAAACAATTTTATTTGGGGAATAGATTTGAAATGGCATGGGATGTGTGCAATTCCACTTTTTGATAAATGTATGATGATGTGGTTCTGGAACTATTTTATCAGTAAGTCTTCAAATATGGTATTATTGGTGAACTATGTGCAACTTACTGAAAGTATATGCTGATTTAATTGAAGAAGGTCTGCCTGTATTTTGTGTGACAATGCAGAAATGTTGGATGTATATGTATGTATGTATTTTAGCATAAATCAGCATACATAGTAGACTAGTAGAGAATTTACAGAAATGTGTGGTTTGTTTAAAAATATTTACATGGCATGACTGAAAGTCTATCAGGATAATAGGCTCTTCAATCTTCATGGATTTAGAACCACACAAAAACAGCATAATAATCAGGTAGTATAAGAAACCTTTTAAAATGTTGCTATCTTACAAGGAAATCTTGAATGTTTTGGAAGTGAACCCATATTGTGTAAAATCATGTAGATGCATCACCCCTGTGGTGCTGCAGCTGTTACTGGTGAGATTAAATCCTCAGAGTATTAATGTGAGCAAGTGTGCTCATTTATCTTGGTGCAATACCAGTAAAAGTACTGTCAGGTGCATAAATATATTATATATATATATATATATATATATATATATATATATATATATATATATATATATATATATATATATATATATATATATATATATATATATATATATATATATATATGCATTTCAGAGATATAGTTACAAGTAATGGAGAACAGACTACAATGGTCCGGCGACCGGCGCAGGCGACAGTTTTGTATGGGCGCCTATGTAAAAACGCATGTGCTAACCACACGAGGCGATGCGCTTTTCAACAGTCGCCTGAAAAAGCCTGGCGAGGCATTTTCAGGCGACTGTTGAAAAGCGCATCGCCTCGTGTGGTTAGCACAGGCGTTTTTACATAGGCGCCCATACAAAACTGTCGCCTGCGCCGGTCGCGGCGACTGTCGCGGCGCTTTGTCGCCGCGACCGCAAACGCGTCGCTATCTCCCCGTGTGGACTAGCCCTTAGGGGTAAGCAGAAGAGGCTCATGTTTAGAGCTAAACAGTCTGGTAGGTGTTAGGCACATCTTCTGCCTGCATATACCCTTAGTTCTGGCCCTTCATTCATACATCAGCACAGCTGTGAGCAATGGTAACTTATTGTGTGGGTTGCAAACAAATATGGAGGGTTTTTTTCTTAAAACAGAAACTGACCTATTAAAATAAATTTGATATGCTAAGTTAAGCCATGGGTCAAAGTATACCTCATGTTTAGTATGCTCCAATATTTCAGCAGAATGAAGCATTTTATAAGTGATGCTGCTTTGCTAAACATTGATTTTCATATGAAACTAAGTAAACCTTAAATGTCAATTGCCCTTCATTGTTTATTATGGTAGTGTGGTTTTTGAATAGTTATTTATTTTTTTGTTCAGCAGCTCTCTAGTTTGGCATTTTAGCAGCTTTCTCATTGTAGGGTCTAGTTTATCTAGCAAACAGGCAGTGCTTTGAAGGAGAGGCTGGAAGATTTATAGAACAGGCCTGAATAGAAAGATAAGCAATACAATGTAACAATACTTAAATTGTAACCTCACAGAGCAATTTTTCTTTGGCTGTTGGGGTCCGTCACCTCCTTTTGAAAGATGGAAAGAATCAGAGAAAGACAAATCATTCAATAAATATTATATAAAATTGAAGACCAATTGAATGGTTGCTAAGAAAAATGTTGTTACAAGTAAAACATTTTATAACATACTAAAGGTACAGTAAATATAATGAAGAACTACCCTAATATTTTAGACAATATGCAACTTTGTTTTTTACCTCTCACTCTCTAAACTGAAATCTAAAGTGGCATGTTTTTGCTGGGATTGGAGACGCTCCAGCAACTGTCACCAACAGCATCTGTCGCTGTATCCCTCTGTGCCCATGTCCAGTGATATAGTGACAGGAGCTGTTGGTGTTGGTTAGGAGGATATCTTGCTTAAATGAACAGTAACACCAAAAAAATAAGTATTTTAAAGTAATGAAAATATAATGTACTGTTGCTCTGCAATTGTAAAATTGGTGTCTTTGCTTCAGAAACTCTACAGCAGTTTATATAAACAAGCTGCTCTGTAGTCATGGGTGCAGCCATTCAAAGATAAATAAAGGAGAAAAGGCACAGGATACATAGATGATAACAGCAACTCTGTAGCATACCATGGGATTCAAATTAATTTATCTGTTATCTACTATGTATCCTGTGTTTGAATGGCTGCCCCCATGGCTACACAGCAGCTTGTTAATATAAATAAAGCAAACACACCAGTTTTACCAGTGCAGGTCAATACTACATTATATTGTCATTCCTTTAAAATACTGTGAAGTTTAGGGCGATACCAGCGGAATTTTTCACCATAAATACAGGCTACTCCAACGTGAAAGGAAAAACAGTCCGTTTATTTTGAAAACAAAAGGCTTCCAGCAGTAATCAAAAGGTAACAGTAAAAATAATATAAAGTCCAGCAATAAACAAAAAAGCTTACTTGAGCCTTAGCCTTCAGTACCCCAAAATACTAACCAGGCCTGGTCTCTGGGGAAAAACCACCGGCAAAATATCCAATGGGTTATCAGGCCCCCCAGGTCTCTGAAAGTTCAGCCGGTGAAAACCAATACAGGGCAGCTCTCCTGTGCAGCTTCTACTCACTCTCTGCACACCTGCTGCTCACTCCCTTAAAGGAGAAATCAACTTGTGGGGAAAAAAAACCCTACCCCCACCCCAGGTAGCCCTCCTACGCGTCCATCTTCTTGCTCCTCGGTAAGCTGACTGAGAGATCAGCAATTTCCGTGTAATTCTGCTCATGCACAGTTGTGTATTTCTTCACTGACAAAGGGGGCGGGAAGCCCAAGAAACTTTTTATTTTTCCACTCAAATAAAGCATTGGATGTACCCTGAGTACATGGTTTTGAACCGGATGAGTGCATCTTCTTTTTTCCCTATTCCTGTCGATTCGCGTTGAGTCACGTGACTGGAAGATAGCACCGCCAAGAAAAACTTGTATTTTCAACTAATTGTGAGTGTATTGAATCCAATTTACTTTGACTGCGCAGTTGTGGCAAACCGGCAGACTGCTCCAACTGCGCATGCACAGAAATATAAGCTTACAGAGGAGCCAGAAGATGAACGCGTGGAACTACGCTGGAAGAATATTTCCCCTCCGGCTTGTACAATACTTTCATTTCTTGTTGTTACTACTACTGGAGCCCTCAGTAGCTAGAGCAATGCCTAATCCACCTTTACAATGGCCTTGGGGCTGAATTAAGCATGCCTTATGATGCCAGCGCAAGTGTAGACCGCGCCGGATTTCAGGAAGTGGCGCCCAGAGGCCAGCGCCGGATGAGTCTCGCGTGCACCCCCTCACGTGGCACTATGGTCCTAGCCCCGGCACCTTAGACATGAAACCCCCCCATGCGAACACGAGCACGCTCTCATGAACCGGAGCACCCGGTGCTCCATAGGATCCGAGTGAGCAACATGCTGCCCCTAAAATTTCTGAATGTAGAAATATGAGTTAAAAGACTTTGTACATAGTATCATAGTATAGCCTAATAGAAATGGAAGGGACATATATCTCATCTGTATAGCCTCTTTCTACATGTAAACTCATATAGCAGTTCTGCTTGAAACATTAACAGCTATGCTAATTACTATGCTGAGTGTCAGTGCCATTTTATTCTTCACAGGCTAAATAAAATTTACCGATTTACCTGCTGATCCCCCCTGTGCAGGATTATTGAAAGTTGCGTATAATTATAAGACTCAACTATAGCTGACAGAGTAGTTAAATGTATTTTGCAAAGCACTCTAGAACTGAGAAACTCAATGTTAGAGCTCAGGCTTGCAAAGATATGCAGTAGTGCCCCTATGTCATTTCCTCAAAATTATTATTGTATTGTATTGTATTGTAATAGTAACATTACACAGATCATTCTTACATGGGATAGATTCCCTGTAACACCATGCAATGCATGGCCCTTGCACGAGGAAATTCAAAAGAGACGAGAACATGTTAAGATAAACAAAGGTCTGGGACCGGATGGTATTCATCCCAGGGTATTTAGCAAACTTAGCTCTGTGATTGCCAAACCTCTTTACTTAATTTTTCAGGATTTAGTGATGTCTAACATGGTGCCGAGAGACTGGCGAATTGCTAATGTGGTGCGCTATTCAAAAAGGGATCCCAGCCTCAGCCGTCTATAGGCCTGTTAGTATAACGTCAGTGGTAGGAAAGTTTTCGTAGGGGTATTAAGATATAAGATATTTGACTTCATTGCAAATAATAATACTGTGACTTTGTGCCAGCATGGTTTTATGTGTAATAAACTCAGAGTAAAAGTTTTCTGCATAAACTTCCAGCATATATGCAGCCTAGAGAACAAAAAAATACCCTTTTTATTAGTGTTTTTTTACAGCCAGAATTTAATTGCTGCTTAACATTTTTCTTTTAATGTGTTACACCATACTGTAAATATAATGGTGTACAATAATATGTAATATATGTTCCTCAGCCTGACTTCTGTTCATGTTTTCTCCATCCAATGGCAAAAGACAGGCATTTTATAAATAGCTTAACTAGAACTTCTGTATGTGTAAGATTTGTGTTAGTACTCCTCCTGCTGCAATAATTTAGAATTGCAGATACAATTCAATATTAAAAGCAAAACGCTGAGTTAACTCAATACAGGTATGGGACATGTTATCCAGAATGCACAGGACCTGGGGTTTGGACCTGGATCTTCATACCTTAAGTTTACTTGAAAAGCATGTAAACATTAAATACACCAAATAGGCTGGTTTTGCTTCCAATAAGGATGACATATATTAGTTTGGATCAAGTATAAGATATTGCTTTATTATTACAGAAAAAAGAAATAATTTTTGAAAATTTTGATTATCTGGATAAAGTGGAGCCTATGGGAGACAACCTTTCCATAATTCTGAGCTTTCGGCATATTTGGTTTCCAGATAACGTATCCCATACCTGTACAAAATTTGTGGTGTTCTATTACTGAACTTTAACAATCAGCAACCATTAGTACATTTCAGTGGAATGTGGAAATCCCAAAGGTTGATCTGATCAGCAGGCATTGTCAGGTAAGAAAAACAGGGTACCGTATATACTCGCGTATAAGCCGAGTTTTTCAGCACCCAAAATGTGCTGAAAAACTCTACCTCGGCTTATACGCGGGTCATACGCAGAAGGCTGCAAAACAGGCAGACCTGTTTTTGTCTGGCTGTCCCGGAATTGTCCCGTATCCCGTCGGCGGCGGTGGAGGGAGGCTACAAGTGCGCTACATGTAGTGGTGCAGGCAGCTGACGTCCGTGACCATCCATGACGAACACTGCTGTTCTATAAAGTGATCTACGGTAGGAAGTACACGCTGCGATGCACGCCCACAAATTCGCACAGCAGGAAGTTTGCGCTCCCAGCCCGCTGGGTGAGGAGTCTGGGGCCTGTGCGTCATTGGAGCGTTCGGTTGCTATGGCGACCTGGTTTCTGTGATTTGCTTCAGATTTTCACTTGGTGCTTTTGTTTGGAGCTAGCGAGAGAGTTGCTTACTGCTGCCGTTTGAAAAAAAGAGCAAGGTGTGTAGTTGCTATTTAATATAACTATACATAACTATACATGAACAAACCCCCACAAAGTTTTTACCGCACAATAAAAACGAGTTACTGGCAGTCCAATGGTGGTTTTTTAAAGTCACTGAATGGTATAAAATTTGTCTTAAGTGATTTTGAAACTACACTACAACTCCCACAATGCACTTACAGCCGCATTATGTGGTAGAGATACCGGGAGATGGAGTTACACCTTAAGAAAAAGACAGTTATTCTATATAAATCCACTTATATTAATATCCCTGACTTGTGTGGAGTTGTTGTGTCCCATGTTCAAAGTTATTTTCTTCAGTCCCTTTATTATTATTATTATTATTAATTAGTACAGCAATAAAATGGAGCCAATATTATACAAGTGACTAGAACTTTCTTTGTTCTATTTTTCCGTATTGCTTTTATTTTATTATGTTCTCCTGCTCTTCTCTCCCTCTTCTATTTCCTCTCAGTTCTTTGTCCTGCCATTGCTTTCCTTTCATCCTCCTCCTCCTCCCTCTCTCCCACCCTTCCCCTCTCCCCTCACCCTTTTTGTGAGCTCTGGGGGTATTTATTAATAGAGTGCCAAGTCTCCCAGTCCATCATTTCTCAGCCTAGGCTTATACGCGAGTCAATAAGTTTACCCAATTTTTCTAGTTAAAATTAGGTACCTCGGCTTATACGCGGGTCGGCTTATACACGAGTATATACGGTATGTATCAAGCTGTGTATAAACTTTCAGAGTAAAAGTTTTCTGCATAAACTTCTAGCATAAAAAGCAACAGATTCTTAACAATGAAGCCTAGAGAACAATGTTCTTCCAGCAAAAACAAATTACCCTTTTTGTTAGTGGTTTTTTTTTTACAGCCAGAATTTAATTGCTGCTTAACATTTTTCTTTGAATGTGTTACACCATACTATAAATATAATAACATACAATAAATGCATAAAATTTAACGTAAAAGGAAATACATATGTTTATAAATACATTTATTTTTCACTGTTTTCCAGCATAAACTGTTTTACAAAGCTTGATAAATAGGCCCCCATATCACCGGCTACCCACTCTGTATTGCTTCCCACTGACATCAATAAAAGTGCACAAGTTACTGTATGCAGGGCAGTGTGATTTGCTGCATGTACTGTCCATTTCTTTTATTCTCCTCCTCTCAATATATTGTCACCACTACAATATATGAACTATTTGCTATGAATTCGCAACAAGCCATGTGTATAAATTATCTAGTTGACTTTTCCTGTATATTAAAATCCGGGAGGCCCATTTATCAACATTCTCACCAAGAATGGCATATCATTTTTCAAAAGATCCAAATATAAAAAGCATTAATGAAAAAAAAAAATATATAATTCAGCAATTTTTTTGTGTAATTACTGGTGCAACAAAACCCCAAAACATCTAAATGCCTGAATTAAAGAAAAATTATACAGTGGATTTAACACTTAATAAATCAAATTTTTAATTTGAGTAATCGGAACGGTTTTTAGAGTTAAAGCATACATTTGAAACAACACAAAAAATATAAATGTTAGTTAATGGGCACCATAGTGCATGCAAAGAAATACATAAAACACACACAGGGTGATAACCATGTGGTCCATGTTCCTTGTTTTTAAAATGTTGATTGTGCTTTCTTCTGCATCACGTCATGATTTAAAGCAGCATATATTCATACACAGACACTGTGAATGCACTGTATTACACAGTGTCGAACTGGGGGTCCACCTCAGTGAGGCCCCCACCCCAGTCACACACTCCCCCCCGTCCTAGTTATATGCTCCTCCACCCAGGCCCGGGCCTAGGGTGGCAGAATTTAGGGGGTGGTATGCTGCCCAACCACACCCACATTGGTTCAGAAACACTAGAGATGTGCAAGAGATACAATCATTTTTTAAATTTCCCGTGCGCCAATCCCCATTGCTCCAGTCTCGATGAAGAAAATTTGCACTAAAAAAAGGGATAGGATGGGGGCAACGAACGTCAGCTGGCCTAGGGGTGCCCGCTATGTAAATTCAGCCCTGCCTCCACCCCCTGTGTAGCTTTTTACCTTTTTCTGCCACTGTGAGTGAGTGAGTGAGTGGAGTGCTCACAGTTCCAGGGGGGGATCGGCCTGGGTCACCAGGTGCCCACCAGGGTTTTTTTCAGTGTCTCCCCAACCCAGTCTCATCCTGGTTGTACCTAGGGTTGCCACCTTATCCTAATATTTTTACCGGCTGATGGGGGCGGGAACAAAAGGGGTGGGTGGTGACATAAAAGGGGGCGTGGAGGCCAGTGAAGGCCAGAAGGAGGACAAAAGTTAAGTTTGCAGCGGATTGGCGATGGGCCAAGGGGTTTTATTAAGGGCATTTCAAATTTACCGGCAGCTTCATTGGCCCCGGCCTTGTCAGGTGTTTTACCGGCTAGGCCGGTAAAATACCGGCTGGTGGCAACCGTAGTAGTAGAATTATTTGGACACGGAGCACCAGCAGGCTTAAAAATTAGAGCAGGATATATATCCCCAAGCACGCGTGACGCGTTTCGTGGGCTAAGCCACTTTCTCAAAAGCTGTGCTAAAACTAACCATGTGAACATTTAAAAGGTAACACCACACCTCCTATAAAAACGTTAACCCCTGCGCTACTGGCCCATACAACACATGGGGACTTGTAACTAGATATTACAATGAGAGAAAAATGGACTTACTCATATTAATCATAAATCTCATATTATTTTGTGTTCATTAACATCATCATATATCTTACATACTGTAATTAACTAGGGTGTCAAATCAGTAAGGTATCCTCTATATAATCATTAATAAATAGTAAATCAAGTTCATGGACACAATTCATGACGGGAAAAATCGGGAAAAAGGAAAAGGAACCGGCTAAAAAAGTTCATAATATTCATAAATTAGTTAATAATGTTCAGAGTTAAACAAGTCAGTTAATCCAATGACATAATACTAATCAATAAATTCATCATATACTCAAAACGGGCATCTCCTTCACATAATGGATAGCTTAAATTGCAGGTACAGGAATGCTGATGATTTAACTTCAGTTCCTGGTTCCTGGGAAGTGATCCGGACGAGGAGATCGACTTGCCAGGATCCAGACGACCAATGAGAGATTCATCTACCCCACAGAGAGACCCGGTAAGGAGTTACAGAGACGAACAAGGAGAGGGGGACAAAGGGCCAAGCTACAAACCGAAAGGGACCAGATGGAAGAGAAGCAGAGGAGAAATGCGGGATTTGAATTACGTACCAGACTTTTTCCACCATTCTAGACTTGAATGAATTTGTAAGATTGATTACTCTAAAAAGACATTACTCTATTTCTACTCTGACTCCTATTATGGATAACATCGATGACACAAATGGTGGTAACTCTGATAATAGTTCTTTTATGCCAATAGATGATGATTTGCATGCTGAAAATTACTCTGCTTGTGATTTTGATGACTTATGCACATTACATATACTACGAGATTTACAGAGAGAAAATAAGTCTGTTATAGACTCTGAACAGGCTGTCAAACACACAGAGTTCAGGAATAAATCTGAGTATTATCCAATACAATCTAAAAGTAGCTCTGTTCCAGTAGTTAAACAATAAATCCAGCAGCACTCCGGTATGTGATTCAATTATTTATTCATGCCATTAGTAAAGCGAAGTTTCGGGCTATTCTAGACCTTTATCAAGCTTGATAAAGGGCTGGAATAGCCCGAAAAAATCGGCCATTGCCTAACATATCATAGAACAACATAATGTTGAGTCCAGAGTTACTTTTCAGGTAATTGACAAACTCAAATATAATGTGCGACAAGGTGATAAAGATAAGATTCTGTCTAGGATTGAGGTGTATTGGATGTATCATCTGAAAACAATAGATACTCATGGTGTCTCAATCGTGGATGCGAGTTAACATGTTTTTATTAATATAAATTATTACCATCATAATGTGGCCAGTAGCAGCATTGGCACAAATAATCATCAGCATTCCTGTACCTGCAATTTAAGCTATCCATTATATGAAGGAGATGCCCGTTTTGAGTATATGATAAATGTATTGATTAGTATTATGTCATTGGATTAAGTGACTTGTTTAACTCTGTATGCTTAGTTGCACATTATTAACTAATTTATGAATATTATGAACTTTTTTAGCCGGTTCCCTTTTCCTGATTATTCCCATCATGAATTGTGTCCATGAACTTGATTTACTATTTATTAATGATTATATAGATACCTTACTGATATGACACCCTAGTTAATTACAGTATGTAAGATATATGATGATGTTAATGAACACAAAATAATATGAGTATTATGATTAATATGAGTAAGTCCATTTTTCTCATTGTAATGTCTAGTTACAAGTCCCCATGTGTTGTATGGGCAAGTAACACAGGGGTTAACGTTTTTATAGAAGGTTTGGTGTTATCTTTTAAATGTTCACATGGTTATTTTAAGCACAGCTTTTGAGAAAGTGGCTTAGCCCATAAAACGCATCAATCGTGCTTGGAGATATATGTCCTGCTCTAATTTTTAAATGAAGACCTAATAAACTACGGATTTTAAGCCTGCTGGTGCTCTGTGTCCAAATAATTGTACTTGGAGGCTGTTTGCATCGGGAGCGTTTCTGCATGTGACAGCGCAGCAGGAGAACAATCTAACAGGCCTGTGAGTGCTCCCTGTGTTTTCTCTTTTCTCTGGGCAACCGTAGTAGTACCTGCCATGCAGATTCCTTCAGAGCAAAGGGAACAATGGAAAGTTCATATGAAGTCAAGTCATTTTATAATCTAATTTTTCATAATAATTTAGTAAAGGAGATAGACGCTAGCACTGATTCGCACTCTAACGCGGGCGACTTTTCGCTCTGGACGTTACTACTCAAATTTACTAAGATGCGGATTTTACTGAACGTTACCTCTTTCACCAGACTTGCCTTCGCCAGCTCAGACCAGGCGAAGTGCATTAGAGCGCATAGAACTTCCTCAATCTTCTGTTACTTACATCATAATTTCTGAGTGAAAAATCTTCCATTCTGGTGCTGGAGACTCTTCATTTTTCAGAGTGATAGGCTGCAAAAGGCATAAAAAAATTTTTTGGCTACCCGGTTTCCCTCATACATTTTATAACATATGGAATATTATTTTACAGTGGGCTCATGTGTAGGGCATTAAAACAACTCTATTGACTTTATTAAGGTTCCCTGGACTTGTGTAGTTATCAGTGTTATGTAATGTATTAGCTGCAATATGTATCATACAGACCTCCATTCAGCTTTAAATTTCCCGCCATATGCAAATTAGCCTGAGCGAAGACCTCTAACGAAGTTGCACTAGGCAGAATTGAATCCTAACGCATCTTCACTTTGATTTGCTCGCACTGCCGAAGTAACACTAGTGAAAAGTCGCCGGCGTCCGTTGTCTGGGACGAAACTCTGCAACTTAGTAAATTTGCGCTGTCTCAGGGAATTTTCGCCTGGCAAAGTGTTTTCGCCGATTAGTAAATTTACCCCATAGATAGACCTTACTACTATTTTCCCGGATGACATTTTTTGCTTTAGGCGTCTTCATGTCCCAGGATGTTCAGTAGCAAAATAAAATGTAGTCTATTTCACTGGATCTAGCTTGTAACAAAACAAGTCCAACTCTACTTCTTACATGAATATACAGTATTTTTGCCTACAGGGTTTCAACTGGAATGCATAATCAGGGCATCTCTGCAGGAGCTCACAGGGATTTAAACCCATTATTCATTTTTTTGGACAGTTGGGGGCACATTTACATAGCTCGATTGAAGGATTAGAATGAAAAAAACTGAATTTTCGAAGTTTTTCTTTTTGGCTACTTCAACCATCGAATTGGCTACTTCGACCTTCTACTACGACTTCGAATCGAACGATTCGATAGTCGAAGTACTGTCTCTTTAAAAAAAACTTCGACTACCTACTTCGCCACCTAAAACCTACCGAGCACCAATGTTAGCCTATGGGTAAGGAAACTCGTTCGATCGATGGATTAAAATCCTTCGATTAGTTTGATTACTAAAATATATTTATCGTACATTCATGCAATTAGGAAGCTTTATGTTGGGAGTGTCCCAATTTTCAATCTGTCATTATGGAGATCAAGCATTTAATTGCGGTCCTGCCAAGGAGACCATATATTCTCAACTTTCTGTCTGGCGTCTCAGGCAATGTACTTTAATAATCAGGGAAAAAGTGCAAACCCACTAGAAAAAGGGTACATCCTTTTCATAATAGTAATAAACTTTTGCACAAAACAGGGTTGCTCTCATCAGATTCCTAGAATGATTACAGGTGACGTATTCATCAGGGAATTTAACTCCAGATAGAGCTGCTAGTCTAATATTTATCAATATGGATAGATACTGTACATCATTTTAATTGATTAGATTTAGAAAGTTTCCTTTTAGAAAGTATTTGCATGAGATGGAGATGGATGAATATACCCTGTATTTGAGTTGGAGTTGGGACATTACTTTCTGTCAGCGAAAATATTTTTCCTTTTGTTTTTGTCCTGTTCTTCTCCAAATTCTACGGTGCCTGTTAATTTCATATGGTAATAGACCTGTTAAGAGTTCAATTCTAGTCCCCTTTTTACTTTTTATTGTAGTACTGGACAGCATATTACTCTTGTAGATGCAGATCTCCAGCCTTCGGATTCAGTTAATGTACATTGTATTATTGTAGCATCTTAAACAAATAATGCAAATTAGGCTCTTGCTTACAGCCTTGGTTATTGTGTATATTAAAGTACAGTGGACTGAAGTTTAGTAAGGCAATTTAGGAAGAAAAAAATAAATGATCACTTTCAGTAAAGCCAATGAAACCTTCTTTTTTACTTTGTAACACAAAAGGAAAGCAAAGGGGTATTTTGTAGTACAAAAGGGGTCGCCAGCCAAACAGAGGATTGTTAGTCCACTGAGCTGTCATAAACCCATTAGTTGTGACTCTGGTTGAAGCACACAACATCTTTTCTGTAAAGTCAGCATTGCTCACGGTGCAGCACAGCTCATGAACACAATGGTAACATCTGAAGAACTAAAATAAGCAAAGGCTTTGGTGGTGGCTTTTATATAATTGTCATGAGTGCTTGATTATATAAACAGAGTGAGGGCATCATTTTACCTGTCTATTATTTGCAGAATGGTACTGCAAATATTAAGTTGGCTCAGTGAGGGGGGCAAAAGATCAAAACCACTGAATACCCACAGGTTACCTTCTCCGTATAAAAATACCTTCAGTATTATTAATAATCAGTAATCTTTACCTATTTATCAAATTATTTGTCACTTTGAAACCATTCATTAGAGTAGAAAAAATAATGGACAAAATGCTTTACCACTGCATGCATTTGGGACATCTCATTTGTTGAGGTTATCAGACAAGCATATCTGGGCTGGATTCCCAGATCACATGCAGTTTTTGAATCTGTCCTATTGTCTGAGACAGATATCGATCAGTCAGGCCTGTCTGAGGCCCCCATCAGGCCTTACTGATTGATATCTGGCCATAAATTGGATAAATAAGTCCGATTTATGACCATATATCGTGACATATTCATCGGAAAAAAATCATTGGCCGGTGGCAAAAGATGCACTTGAACATTTCATGGCAGTGGAAAAAATGTATCATGCTGAAAAAACATTTGTAGCTAAAATCAAGTAGAGCAGGGAAGAACCCAGCTACATAGCTTGTGGGCAGTAGTTTGTAGGACTCTTGGCAGTAGAGCATGCAAATTTAGAAGTGGAGGGGATCTTGGCATTGATGCAGTCCCAGCTAACGTTGTGCACCTTCTCAGTCTTAGCCAAGCCCTTCTTTTAAAGCCTACATGTGTAGCAGTGTAGAACCAGCAATATGGCTCCAAATAATGCACAGTCTTCCTTTAGTTGTATCTCAGCTGCAGTCTGAGGGCACAGATTGGGCATGCCTGTTCATTTGCACAAAAGATTCACATTATACTCTATTCATATTATACTCTATTCATATGACTACGCAACTTTTATTGTGAGAAGTTCATTATCATCCAGCTTTGGAAAGAGGAAACACATAAACAATTGGAATGTTTGTACATATCCCATAGCATTCAATTTCAACTGAGTTTTAACAGTGTACACACTGTTGTCTGCACCAGTTTTTCCAGACATTAATTCTTTTTTTATTTTGTGCTTGGAATATGCAAGTTCCACAGATCTCTTTACATTTGTGTTAATCATATCCCACTGGATTTCAAAGCTGAGGATTAATTATAACTTAGTTTATATCAAGTACAAGCTACTGTTTTATTACTATAGAGAAAAATAAATTCGTTTTTAAAAATTTGAATTCTTCTATTATAATGGAGTCTATGGGAGACGGCCTTTCCGTAATTCGGAACTTTCTGGATAACGGTTTTCCGCATAACAGATCCCATACCTCTACAGCATATTATTGCAACTTTTTTATTTTTTTGCCTTTTATCCCTCTTCTTTTCAATTTCCATTCAAACTCTTCAAAAATAAAAAAATATGAAGACCAATTGTACATAGTCTCAATATATCTCTGTTTACATCATTATAACCTTTTCTTGAGGTCGCTTTCTGCATTGAACAGGCACGCAGACTAATTCTGTTATGTAGTTCTAAGTATGTTTCAATAAATGAAATATTGAATTTGATTTACATAAAATAAAAAGCGTGGTTAATCAGTGCTCAATGTTTTATTTTTAATTTTAGAGTGTCTGGGGGAGAGCTGTTTGATAGAATTGTGGAGAAAGGATTTTATACAGAGAAAGATGCCAGTACCCTTATCCGGCAAGTTCTAGATGCTGTTTCCTACCTTCACAGACTGGGCATTGTGCACAGAGATCTTAAGGTATGTTTAAACAAAACCTAGGGGAACCTCATATTGACTGAAACAAAGCAGAGGTGTTGCATTAAATGGATCTCAATCTAGTTTAGATCCACAAATACTCCCAGTGGGAACTTTGTAGGGTTGCCTCCTGATATGGAGAAGGAGATATTATTTAAAGGTGAAATAAAGCCATCCTGGGAAATTTGTACCAGTACACGGCCCATACCCCATCTTGGCCAGAACTACAGAGCTGTGTTGGCAGACTGACAGGATTAGGAAGCCAAATTCAGAAAAAATGTTGATAAAATGTCGTTTGAAATCTGGAAACTGTTCTGTGGAGATAGAGATTTAAAAAATATGTTGGGAAATCCAACAATTTTATCTCCACTTTTATTTTTTCTCTATCTCTTCTCTATCACCACTTTTGTGTTCCCCTATGTGTCAGTATCTGGGCAGCTACAGGTGTGAAATACCTTAATGACATAATAAAGCCTGGTGAATTTGTTTGACCAATTAAAATAAGAGTGTTGGTTTAAATAATCATATTCTGTTTAGATTTCTGCAACTTAGACATGCATTCCTAGCTCAGTTCCCAGGTGGAGCCCCTTGTGTCTCTGAATCCACTCTAGAGTGTTATCTACGCAGGCCACCTCTCTTCAAACCCCTTAGCTGGTTCTATACTATCTAACTGCAAGAAGACTTCAAACTTGTTATGCCATATTAGTCATAAATGGGTCCAGGGCCTCCCCCCGGCTGAATGATGGAACCTGGAAAGACGAGCAAATACCTGAATCAATGTTTCTATCAGAGACAGGTACACCCACACCAAATATCTGAATAAAGTTTAACTACACAGGCTGGCACAGGTCTATCGGGGACAGCCAAACGTTTATGTTAAATGTAATTTAGAACAAGATAATTATTTAAATATTTTAGAAATGCCCCAAGACCGAACAATTCTGGACTGCATAACTATAGATATCTCACCGGGACTGCCTAATAATCAGACTCCAGAATTCTGTTTTCTTGAGCATGCTTGAGCCTTGACTTGAGCCTTTGCTCCAGTTTTATAAGTATCCTCAGGTAATGGTAATGTATAGAATATACGCTAGTAAAGCACGCTTTCTAGCAGCAGAAATCTCCCCTTGGTCTGTAGCAATAATGTAATTTTCAAACATACGGATCCAAGCAGTAAAAGTTTTTGTAGGCTCACCAGGGTTTGGAAGAAAAGGTGCAGGCTGCTGCAGAAGTTGAAGATCCATCTTGTCATCAATTTGTTATGTTTTGGGTAACAGTGGTTTATTACCAGATTCATTCAGCCATTACATAACAGTAACTTTCACTTTTAAGTCAGGAAGTATGCACAGTATAAGTCTGGGCACAGTGACATCTACAGGCCATTTGTATAAACACCACACACTTCAACAGCTGCTTCACTTTGCTAGAGAAGCAATCCTGACATGGAAGGCCATAGAGCCCCCTACCCTTGTTTCTGAATCAAACTGATAGACGACATGCTCCCAAAGCCAAAACTTACCTACATGGAACGTGGGTGCCCAGCAAAATTTGAGAAAATTTGGGATCGCTGGTTGGTGGACCCAAAAAAACTGAGGCAAATTTTTCCTGTGTTGAACTTATTAGTTTGGATCTACTATATTTGCAGTTACTTGGACCTTAATGCACTTAAATGCAGTGAGCAATTGCTATAAGTAGATATCCTTCTGGGGGCAATTTAACAGACAATTTGTCTGGTGGGCTGATTTCTTGCACAGCCTATGTGGAGGGCATTTGCAGACGTAAAAGTTGTAGGGGGCTTTTCCTCCTTAGCTTCAGATCTCATGAAATCATCACTGTTGCGTTTACTTAAGGTGGCCATACACGGAGAGATCCGCTCGTTTGGCGATGTCGCATTATAAGGTGGGCAATATCGGGCTGATCCGATCATGGGCCCTAGGGCCCAATGATCGGATCCTAACGAATAGTAATGGGCGGTCGGATCGCGGGACCGCATCAACGAATAGATGCGGCCGCGATCCAACAGGATTTTTCGTCCCATCTGACCGAGATCTGGACTTTCGGCCAGATCTCGATCGGGGAAGCCCGTCGGGGGCCCCATACACGGGCCAATAAGCTGCCAACACGGTCTGTCGGCAGCTTTTATCGGCCCGTGTATGGCCACCTTTACTCCAATCCAAATATCTTTCTTACGGTGCCCCTAATTGTAGGATTCCTTTTAGATTTGAGGTTTTTTTTGTTTTATTTTGTTTTCTTCCACAAATAACATTTTTCTCAAATATGACAGCTGCATATAGGTGTGTGTTTTAGAAACAAGATTATATTATTCTTGTAATAAACATAACATTACATTTACTTCAATAAAATATTGTTTATCTAGAAGCAAGATTTACATATTCCATGTAACACGTAGTGCTACAAAACTCTTGTTTCCAGGGTGGCTTATTTTTTATATTTTCTTTTTTTCCAGCCTGAAAACTTACTGTATTTCAGCCAGGTAGAAGAGTCAAAGATTATGATTAGTGATTTTGGTCTGTCTAAAATGGAAGGTAAAGGGGATGTGATGTCTACAGCCTGTGGAACACCTGGCTATGTTGGTAAGTGCTTAATAAATACAATTGGAAAAAAAAACAATATTAATAAATGTTTTTAAAATGTAAATATTTTAAAGTTGCAATACAATCAGTGTGCACTTTGTAGTGGGACCAGTCTCTTTTATGCCATGTGTCACAGTAACAGGAGCCTGTGATCAGTTATCTTAGCTTTAGATTCACACTTGATCCAGGGACTGGACTAATTGTCATCTTGGAGACAGGAAGGAATTGTTTTCCCTTTTTGAAACAAATGGAGAGGATGGGTTTTTGCCTTCCACTGGATTTACTCGCAGTTAGGCAGGTTTCAGTTAGACATAAAAGAATGAACTTAATTGACGGTGTATTTTTTCACCTTACATCACTATGTTACAATGAATTACATATCATAATTGTGAGGCAGTGTTTAGCTGCAGTTTGAATTTGTTTAATCAGCTCAGCCCAGCACTTGCATCTGGACCTGATAACATAATTATACTTAATTGGAGATGTTTTCCTTGACTGTGCTATATTTATTGGGAAAATACAGGAGAGTGGACCAGTATGGATACACAAGGGGACCCTTGAAAAAAGTACAATAGCTGCATCTAGATGCTTTTTGCAACACACTGATGGATACATGGATACATTCTGGTCTTATCTATATTGCCTTATATAGGGAATGATGCTAAGTATAAGTCCTGCATCTGCCACCACTCCTACTGCTGCTAATTTTTGTGTGATTGAATGACACACTAGTTAAGGGACAGAAAGGTGTATGTTTACATTCCTTCCCTCTCTGGCCCCTCCTGAAGACAATTCTGCTGAACGTTCGCAGATCTGTATTCACTGGAGAAGCCATGGGTCTCCTTATTCCCAAAGCAATTCATTAGTCTGCAGGACAAAGTTTAATACATGGCTAATTATTCCTGTTTTCTGTACTTTGCACCCTGCCTTGCACCTCATGAATGAACCCAAAAGTCTGTGATATTTGTTAACATGGATGTGCTGCAGAATCTGTATCTCAGGAGACTTGCTACATTGTTTCAAGACACTGCAGAAAGAGAAAATACACTGGGATGTTTCAAAGGATTGTATCTTTGCAAGGTTCCGAAGCATGCTTCGGTTTTCAGCATTTGAAACAATAGGAACAGTTACAGAAACACTATGCTGCTGCCATCTTTGTCCTGTGTTGGTGGATGTCTCTTGATCCCTTTGAAATGTATTGAAGACCTTTTTTACTTCTCAGCTTTAGTGACTGGACTGCATTATTACATTTTGACCATATTATAAAGCTCATCCCGTTGGTTTTAAAGTACAGTCAGGGCAATTAATGATCATATCAGCCCTGGTTGCTTTAAAACCCAGGGTCGGGCTTTAGCATATAGGGTATTTCATGCCTGAGATAAAGTAACATTTGATTTACAAGTGTGTTGCTAAACTATGTTGCAGGGTAGAGGAATGACTCACAACAAGGCTGAAGTACAATAGTTTCCCCATGGAAGGCTGGAATCCATCATATGTAACACATATTAGACATCTTAGCCTAGCTCCCTTCTGTTTGGCAATTTCACATGTTATTCATGAAGTTGTTTGCTGCCAGTTCTGTGCCTAGGCCAGCTTTTGGAGATGTTATGGTGAACCCAGGCAATACACTGTACACACTTGGCAAATTGTTAGGTCTGTTTCTCAGCTTTTGCAAAATCCATCCTAGCAATTTGTGATGTTATGTTTTTGTGGTATAAATAGAGTACTCACAGTGTTTGTATTCTTGGTATACAGAAAGCAAATTGACAGTTGATAGGCATGAGCAACACTGACCTGGGAATGTCATGGTATTCCATACTACTACCAGCCCCCCCCCCCTTACCCCACCTTTTTTGCACTCCTACTGTGAGTATCACAGGCAGATATGATCATTTAATAACCTTGGTGTTACTATACCTTAGAGACAGTATTTGATGATAATACGAAAAATAACTTTTATTCATTTTCATTTTTATTTGTTAGATTTTCTTTACAATATTGAACAGTTCTGTTCATGTGTTTAGAAGTGTGTGCTTTATTGCTTTCTATATCCAATGTACAGTAACAAATGTTGCTTATGTTTTATAGCCCCAGAAGTGTTGGCACAGAAACCCTACAGCAAAGCAGTAGACTGCTGGTCTATTGGTGTTATTGCATACATTCTGTAAGTACAATGCCTTTGATTTGATTAAAGGCTTTGTAATCACTACTTTACTTCATGCTTTCACACAAACTCCTTACTAATGCTTCAATGTAGTAGTTTCAAAACTATGGGGTTGGCCTTCCTGTGGGGGCCCCTAGAAGTAGGATGAGAGCTCAGCCTGAAGGCCAGTTAAGGTGGAATTGCAGAAGAGTTTATTTTATTCCAGTTTGAAGTTCAGATAGGGTGCTATTTGTAGTGCATACTCATTTACTATACTAGATAGAAAGTTGTGTTTGTTACCAAGTAATGAGTTAATAGGGGCCCTGATCAAAGGTTAGACCTCCAGGGGGGTCGTGGACTGAAAAAAGGTCCAACAGTAACTTTAGTAGAGATGAAAAGAGCAAGAATTACACACACACACAGTATGTAACTGACAAATGTCAGCAAAAAGTACAGTAGAGTGACATGTAGCTCCTGACCCACAGTCGTCATCCAAAAATCCAGGAGACATCTGAGGACTAATTGGGACACTTACTTGTCAGTTGGAAATGACCCACAGTGATCCTTTGCCTTTTGATCTCTGTTTATTTTAAGGGTAGTTTGGGCATTTTCATAGATTTTTTAAAGGAACAGTTGAGTGTGAAAATAACTGTGTAAATAGATAGGCTGGGCAAAATAAAAAATTGTGGATGTGTGACTGGATGTCTAACATAATCACCAGAACACTACTTCCTGCTTTTCAGCTCTATAACTCTGAGCTAGTCAACCACTTGAAGGGGGGGGGGGGCACATGGTAGATATCTGTTCACTGAGTTTGCAATTGATCCTCAGCATTCAGCTCAGATTCAAAAGCAACAGAAATGACCCATGTGCCCCCCCTCAAGTCACTGCCTGGTAACCAGGGTAACCAGTCAGTGTAAACCAAGAGAGTTGAAAAGCAGGAAGTTGGGCTATGTTCTGTTATGTTAGACATCCAGTCACTCCAGCCTTTATACATTACATTTTTGGCTAACTAACTATATTAGAAACATTTTTTATTTTGCCCAGCCTATCTATTTACCCAGTTTTTATTTTTACACTGAACAATTCCTTTAAGCACTGCTGTCTACTATGTAGACTGTGTAACGTTCACAGCGGGAAACCGCTGCAACAGGAGTTAAATTCACACTTGCGTGTGGTGGAAGCCCAGGGAAAAAGCCACAAATACTTGAAGCAGGCATGTTGAAATATACAGGGTTTAATGAAACTGAAGCAAAACAGGAACAGGTCAAAAATAAAGTCTTTACCAGGCAGGCAATGAAAAGCTGGAACAAAAACACAGGAACAAGATTCAGGACTTGGAACTTGGAATATCCAGGCACAGATTCAGGAACAAAACCAAACAGATTCAGATTCAAACAGATTCAGATTCAAACAGATTCAGATTCAAACAGATTCAGATTCAAACAGATTCAAGGTTTCCGTCAGGAACAAACAGAATACATTCAATGACTCAGCCCTGAGCAAGGCTCAGGGCGTGGTTTATAAAGGGCCACTGATTATAGAACACAAAACACATGAGGGTAACAAGAAGGGAGGAGACAAACTGGAAACATAACAAGATACAGGATCACTCTAACAGGATCAGGACCAGCCCCAAGAGCCTCCAGTGGCTCACTTGGTAAGTGCACTGACTGTGCACTTAAAGTCCAGCAACCCCAGTCCCAAGTGTTCAAATCCCAGATGGTCCTTACAGACTGGCAGCCAGTTGGAAATTACTGTTTTGCCCAACAAATTGCAAATGGCTTCTTTTGCTAGCAGTCCTCTGGCCAAAGGATCGGGGTAACTTTCTATTTATAAAGAGAAGAAACTGTCAATCAATAACAATGCAAATATTTCACTATACAAAGAGGTATATCACTATAGTTGCTTTTTTTGCATTTGATTTTTATTTTGATATGCTTTAAGGTTTCAATAATTATTGGGCTCCAAAGGTACTATACATAATGGCCATAACGTGTTGGTTCAACACTCACACTGCTGATTCAGGACAGTCTCATTTCTTACTTGATTAGAGGTTGGGGTCAGTAAGACACAACTGGACTTTATAAAAAAGCATGGGTGCCCATTAATAGTGGATGAGTGTTTAAAAAATGGAGTGCAGAGAATCTGTAAGTAATTTCTTAATAAAGACTTTGCAAATTTAAAGTTAAAATTGCTTGGTGTTTTATTTTTTTTGTTAAGTAGAAACAATTTTTTTTAAAAAACTTTTTATGTTACTGGTCTTTTAATTCCAAATAAAGGACAATATAAAATATTAACTTAATAAACGATAATGTTGAACAACTTCATATATTAAATTAAATTGATGTACGAATGATTTAAAAATACAGTAGATTACTAGCACAATCTGGCCAGAGAAATCAGTGTGGAAGGGATTGATACCATTCCCTTCAAATATAAACAAAAAGGGAAAATACAGTACTAGTTTAACAGAGGAATATTTAGCATTTTATTTATTTATTTTTTGGTACAAACTAAGGTCCCTTTCATATTAACATATACATTCCGGTCAGTTTTATCAGGAGCTCTTTTGACTGTATGCTTTGTAAGCTCTTTTGAGCAGGGCTCACCTCTGCTCTTTTAACACAAAGATAATACTACAGTACGTATCTGCTTCTGTATGATGTTGCTGTTTGTATGTGGAAACTGTGTTATGTATAGCCGTAGCACCTAAATTTACACTGACCAGAGTTGTACATGGGAGTTAAACAAAGTTTTGAAACAGGAGGGCTGGCACTCAGTGGATTCTAATTGTAGATATCGGTGCAGTTCCAATTCTTTTCATTTTAAAGCAATAGGGGAGTCTAGTGAAATTTTATTTCTTTAAAATAATTATTATTTGATTTGCATCAGTGTCTACCAGTGGAATCCATTAAGTGCCAGTCTCCTGTTTACAAAATGTGGTTGCCTTTGTACTTACCTACTGTAAATGTGTGTGGGGAAACTTGCTATATAATAATAATAATAATAATAATAATAATAATAATAATAATAATAATAATAATAATAATATGCATTTGTGACTTTCAGGCTCTGTGGTTACCCACCATTCTATGATGAAAATGACTCCAGACTATTTGAGCAGATTCTAAAGGCTGATTATGAGTTTGATTCTCCGTACTGGGATGATATTTCAGAGTCCGGTATGTTCAAAGTGATCTTTGTTTAATTTTCTGTTAAATACAGGTCTGGGATCTGTTATCCGGAAATCCGTTATCCAGAAAGATCCGAATTATGGAAAGGCAGTTTCCCCATAGACGCCATTTTATACAAATAATACAAATTTTATTTTATTTTTCTCTTTAAAAGTAGAACAGTACCTTGTACAAGATCCATACTAAGTTATAATTCATCTTTAGTGGAAGCAGAACCAGCCTATTGGGTTTATTTAATGTTTGCATGATTTTATAGTAAACTTTTCCATTATCTAGAAAGCCCTAGGTCCCAGGCATTCTGGATTATAGTTCCCGTACCTGTATTATGAATTACATATGTTAGTGTCTGCGCATTTAGCATTTGCTGGCATTTCAAACTATACTCCTTATACTCCTTTTTCCCAAACATGATTAAGCTAATATTTCAGAACCTTGTACAATGGTCATAATATTGACACCGTCCTGAGGTGCAGCAGCTTAATGACAATGGAGATCTGTACATATGAATTTGTCCTCTGTAGGTCATATCCTAAGTCTCATCAGGGCTTAAAGGACCAGTAACGTCAAAAAAAAATTAAAAAAAAAAATTCATTAGTATACATAGAAAAAAAACCCAACAATACAAATTAAACTTTACAATCGCAAAGCCTTTATTAAGAAATAACTTACCGAAACTTTGCTTCCGCTACTCTTCAGAAAAGGCGACACAGCGACGATCCATGTGCGGCACTCGATTTTGCCTCCCTGGCTATCTACTTTAAGGAAGGCAGGGAGGAGAAATTGAGCCCCGCATGATAGATCGCCCGATCGATTTCTGAAGAGGAGCGCAAGCAGAGTTTCGGTAAGTTATTTCTTAATAAAGACTTTGCGATTTTAAAGTTTAATTTGTCTTGCTGGTTTTTTTTATACTAACAATTTTTTTTAAAAACAATTTTAATGTTACTGGTCCTTTAAACTCAGGTTGCTCTGGGCTTCTGTAGGCAATTACTTGTTTGTGCTTTGATCATATATATATATACACACACACACACATATATAGTGTATATATAAATAAAACAATGAATATTATATATGAAGTTGACAAATGTCAGAATTTTTCTTCTGAAATAGTAATACATACAGACAAGATCTCTGCTGATAGCCTCTATCCTAGCTAAGTATTAACTTGTTTGGATAGGTAAAAGCTTAACACTGATACAAAAAGGAAATGGCACTATTTTTCAATTCAATCATTTTTAGATTGTTCCCCAGAAATAATGACTTTTTTCAATTACTTTCCATTATTTATTTTTTTACTGTTTTTCCAAAATCTAAGTTGATGTTCCTGTCTCTGGTGTTTGAGTCTGGCAGCTCAGTAATTCAGGTGCAGATTCTGAACTGTTACAAATTTGCAACATTTAGTTGATACATTTCCCAGCAGCATCTCTGGAGTATTAGCAACTACTTTATCAATTCGAACTGCTGTCCAATGAAACTCAGGGATTCTGCTCAGCAGGGACAAAGATAATAAATGTATCAAGTAAATGTATCAATTTAGAACAGTTTAAAGGGTCGGCGACCCCCCCATCCAAGAGCTGCATCAGAAGATGAAAAATTACACTTTACACTTCAATATTAGAAAAACGGTCACACTTGGAAAATAGAAAGTCATTGGAAAAAGGTGTTATTTCTGGTGATCTATCTGAAAACAGCTAGTTGTTTGAAGGTGAACAACCCCTTTAACACAGGTATGTTGTTAATGGAATATGACTACACCCCTTTACAAATACAGTTACATAGTTAGTTAGGTTGAAAAAAAGACACACGTCCAAGTTCAACCTTTTAACTCTGTTTTAACCTGCCTAACTGCTATTTGATCCAGAGGAAGTCAGAACACCCGATTTGAAGCGTCTCCAATTTGCCTCAGAGGGGGAATCCTTCCTGACTCCAAGGATCAACTTGTACTATGAGCTATCTTCCATAACCCTGTATTCTCTTCCTTGCTAAAACACCATCCAACCCTTCTTAAAGCTATCTAATGTATTAGCCACTTTGACTGATTGAAATTAATTCCCAGCTTGATTTATTCTAGGCAACCCTGATTATTTATTTTGTATAGATTCTAATTTATAAGACTTCCAATTTTGCTTCTTTCCCAACTACAGATTAATATGTGACTTCATTTTTACTGTTGTTCTAAACCATTTTAATGTCCGCACATGTGAGCTGCAGAATGAAAAACCTAAATGATTTAGGAAACCACAACAGATGTAAAATGAAGATACTGGAGGTTCATTTTAATATGAACTCAAGTCCAGACTCTATTCAGCTATTCTATTTTCCTCACCAAGAGGGATCTAAATTCTATCTTTGCTTTCACATGACATCCTTTAGATCAATAATGTAAAATTAAAATATTCTCTTAAAAAAAATAACCAGTAATTAGCATGGGTCTGAATTTGGCAGCATTGAGTGAACCTCTAACAAATCAGCAGTCTCTCAGGGCATTATGTAACACTTCATCAGAAGCTTCTGATGAAGTGTCAGGGAGCCACGAAACGCGTTTAGCTGGCAGCCCATATGGGAGACATGCTGCTGTGAATTTTAATGAATATTTAATAAATTGGCTTCTGTTGTGCTCCGTTTATGCACATTAAACTGGGTGCTTTAATGTTATGAAATATAAAATGTAAGCATTTGCAAGCTAGGTTGACAAGCCCTGTCATATTTTTCTCTCTCGCTGTTTAATTTATAGGGGACAGGGCCATGTAACTCAGAAATGTGTCACTGCAGCTCTTTTGGGAAAACTGACCCCTTTTCCCATCTTTTTTTTTCAGCTAAAGATTTTATTCAGAATTTGATGGAAAAGGATCCCAACAAGAGATACACATGTGAACAAGCTCTGCGACATCCCTGGTAAGACTCACAGATATGGATCATGTTGGAGGTGCAAGTAACAAGCTGCATTAACATTCAGTCTCCTTCTGGTTGGTCCTTTGATGCATATGGGCTGGGTGAATAGCAAGTCCTGAAGGTGGGGCTGGGAAACTACTAGCACCCCAATTCCTTGCATCCTGGGAGAAAGGATACCAACAGAAATCAAACTAAAGATCTATTTTAATAGGTTAAGTTACCAGGGTATTTTTGACCAATGAGACATATTTTACAAGGCAGGGACATCCTATAAAACAAGTTTTAAATGTCACTTTATAGATTTCAAATGGATTCCAATTACAAAAATGTTGTCCGTATAAACCAGAGACCTGTTTGTGTAATCCTTCTCAAAAGCTCACTGCCGCACAGACTGAATATACTATAAACTGAAATAGATTTAAAATACAGTATCTAGTAGAATTAAGTCAAATGCAACAATGAGAATTTTCATAGACAGCTTTAAATATATGACAAGTTTCTAATTTTAGTTTGCCTCAAGAGAAAAGATTGAATGCATTGTTTCAGAGAAAATCCTAAAAATGCATCAATAATATGATCTATTTTAAGTCCTGCATAAGATAAAGAGCATTTCTGAAGATCTTCCCAAATTGTGAGATTAGAAAAATAAATAAATCAGATTGTTTGTCTCTCATGATGTATTTACTGGGCTTCCCATGTGCCTGTGTTTCCAGTACATCATTAGATAAATAATACAGCCCTGGCAGCAGGCATGCAAATGGGATTTGTGTTGGCAGAAAACAAGATCATTAAGTTAATAAAATAATGTTGTTCTTTGTTTATGTGATTTTAATTACCTGTGCGGATGATTTTACTTGACACATTTTAGTTTGTTGATATCTTCTGAGTATAAGCATATTACATGTTGCCTCGGTAATAATTAAGTATGGGGATAACTGAATTTGGTTGTCTTAATTAAGGATGTTGAATTTTATATTTTCCTCCAGCTTAAAGGGGTTTTAACCCTAAGAATAAAAATTTTCTTTCATTAGGTAAACATTTAATTCTTAGCAACTTTCTAGTTTAAATTCATCACAAATGTATGTTTTGCTTTTCTCTGATGGATCGGACTATGAAACAATGTAGCAAAAGAAAGCTTATGCCCAAACCTGTACAGATTGAGTTACGTGATTGTGGGAATTGGAAGGATATCCAGAGGACATTTGGCTTAAGTAACATTGTTTCAAGAGTGAGGACCAGCAGTGAGTGTAGGATATAACAAGGAGAGGACAGAGAGTGTTTTCAATAGCAAATACATTTACAAATAAAGTTTACTTTTTAATGTGTCCCATGTACAAGGTGTAGGGTGCTTTGAGAGCCGAGAGAGCAGCACCTTGCACTGAATACATCATTGCCCGTGACTAGTAAAACTGTAGAGCAGTTGGTGGGTGCCAAAGGCCACAAGGCACAGAAGAGCCAATGAAATTGCTTGTGTTGTTCTCTGTTTAAACAGAGCAACAGTGAAGTGGAGGAATGATGCATAATTATACATTCTTCTCTGTTTCTGGAAAAGTTTTATGGTAAATGTCAAAGGCTTAAATCCAAACATGCCATAACCTATAGATATTTCTCTAAAACATTAGCCCTGCAAACAGGTAACACAGCTGAAAAACACTTATCTGTACGAGCCTAATATGGAGCAATTTAATAAAACTAAATAGCTTGACTTTTTTTCCTCATAGACACATGCTAATCACATTTCCTCTGGGCCAAAAAGTGCTGCCAAAGGTTTTTACCAGTCAGACTCAAAAGTCTCTCATCAAAGTAGATCTAGCGTATGTAGTACCATAGTTTATAAGATATGGAATGCACACATTGCATCAAGACTGCCTGAGCTTTGGAAACACACATCAGATACATTGTGCATTATGTACTCCAACCAAAGGATAGATAAAGAAAAAAGGATAGAAGAGGTACAGTAGAAAGTCGGATTGTTGAGAAACTGTAGAAATTATCCCCAATCCCCCATCATATTTCAAAAAAGGTTACAGAATTTATTAGACCTTTTTTACAGTGATATTTCTAGTATGCAGTCTGGCCACATTCTGCTTGGGAAGAAGCATTGTAAGAGCCAAAATCAGGCTTCAACCTTGGGACCTAGATAAATACAATAACGTATATATGGGGTCCTGGGGAAGTCCTTTAGGTCAATATTATTGCTGTTTACACAAATAAAAATAACTAGCCTGAAATCAAAATGTATTTAATATGACTTTGCACAGATTGGCATAATAGAAATGAAAAGAACTGCCATGTGTTTAACTGTTATAACACACCCACACAATTTCAACTAGAATTTACAAAATATTCTAAGTAATTTGGAAGCAATCATCTGCCACTGCATTAGCTATCATACACTGCATAATTCCCACCCCTGCCACAAGCAAGAATCTTCAGCAAATGAACTGAGTCTTGGAACAGTTATTCCTATCTGATTTCACTGATTTAAACTATAGTTGTACAGATGAAAAGTAAACTGGAAGACAATATCATTATAAGCACACCCCAATACATACACCAGTATCCTCCCAGCTTTCTACTTCTGTTTGTCTCATTATGTCATTGCACAATTCATTTTTACAAGTACATTAGAGGACATTATAGACAAATAGCAGGGGTCCTTTTTACCCATAAAGAGGATCACCGTACCAGAGGCCACCCCTTTAGACTAGAAGAAAAGAACTTTCATTTGAAGCAACGTAGGTGGTTCTTCACAGTCAGGACAGTGAGGTTGTGGAATGATGTGATGGCTGATTCTGTTAATGCCTTTAAGAATGGCTTGGATGATTTCTTGGACAGACATAATATCAAAGGCTATTGTGATACTAAACTCTATAGTTAGTATAGGTATGGGTATATAGAATTTATGTGAAAGTAGGGAGGGGTGTGTGTATGGATGCTGGGTTTTCATTTCAACCCAATTTAACTATGTAACTATCTTGGTTACATATCTATTGTTTGGTGTGTCTTTTACTATATGGTCTGAGTCCTTTGATCTTTTCCAATTATCTTGGAATTTACAGGAGCAGAGAAAGTTGTAGGGTGGGGGCTAAGGTCAGTCAGGGGGTGGCTTGGGAAGAGAAAAGTGTTTTGAGCAGTAAAACAAGCTACCAGAATGAGGGTGAAAAAGGTAACTGAAATATAATTTTAACAGCAGCTAGTGAAACAGAAGGGAGTAGCATATGTCCAAATGTCTTCATGACTTCAGCTTAGTCATACATTCAGAGATCTGCTCGCGAAGTCGCCAAACAAGTGGATCTCTCCCCAATATCCAGACCTTGAGATGGGTGATATTGGGCTGATCCGATAATGGGTCCCAAAGCCCAACAATCTGACCACAATGAGGAGAATAGGGGCAGTCGGATTGAGGACCGCATCAAATACTGAATTTTAAAACTTTCCCGATCGACATCTGCCAACTTTCAGCCAAATATCAAACAGGGAAGTCCCATACATTGCCCAATAAGCTGCTGACTTAATCGGTTGGCAGTTTATATCGGCCCATGTATTGGGACCTTGAGGGGTTTGGCCAGGGATAAGTTGGTAGACACATAACAAATCTGAGACAAAGAAGCAAAAGAAGCGACTTTGCTTAAACAGAGCTTGTACAAAGATGCTATAAGACTTCCTCTCTGTAACATCACACAAAGGCATAAACATTTTAGAGTTAAGTTTCTCTTAAATATATAAACCAACCACAGTATTTCATAGAAGACTCTTTTAATGTGTCCGCAGGATTGCTGGAGATACAGCTCTTTGTAAAAATATCCATGAGTCTGTCAGTGCACAAATTCGTAAAAACTTTGCAAAAAGCAAATGGAGGGTAAGTTATATGCATTTTGTTTTATATGAAGATAATATTCAGTTGTTATATAAAAAACAAACCAGATGCATGAAAGCCTTAGAGACCTTAATATAACAAAATAAGAAATTTAGTTTACTTTGGTACATTTTCCTTATTTGTTATTTTACCTATTAAATAAAATCTTACACATAACATATTAAAATATACCTAATATAGGCACAAATCAGTCTGTTTATATCTATTTAAACATATATACATATTAAACACACATATATATATATATTGTTTTTGTCCTTTATACTCAGGAAACATTATGAGACTACATTATATTTGAAATGCAACCATTAACCATATATGGGTATATTATTTTTCCATGCTTGCTATTTACAAAGCAACACTTATCTTTGCCAAGCAGATTCACTAAAGTAGAGAGGGTTGAAAATGTACAATTATAATGTGTTGTGGCATTCAGACAAAGCTCAGATAATAATGGTGCTGTCCTCTATGTCACAAATACTTTCAATTATGCAGATATATCAATGTGTCAGTTTTTTCATAACATGAAGTTATGATCATGCTTCAATCTGCAGCAGGACTTCCTTGCTCTATTTAAAGATTTGTTATACACCCACAACCCTGTGGAAGATTTGTAATGTGCATAATACCAATTGAAACAATTAAGTCCATTGAAATATAAATAATGTCTTCTAGCAAGCTTTTAATGCTACTGCAGTAGTGAGACACATGAGAAAATTGCATCTTGGAAGCAGCCAGGACAGTTCAAGTGTATCAGGTGGCAACAGCCCTGCCAGTCCCCTCCCAGATGGAACCAGCCGTAAAGATTGTAAGTATGCAACCCTTATTATACAGCTAATCACTAGTCCAATAAGTGCTCCAAATATCTTTCTATAAAGGGGGTGACACAGATGCAGGGTAACATTAAAATTACAAGCCAGTGCACTCTAAGGCTAGAACTACATGGTGCACGTCCTTCCGATTCAACGCAATGAGAGGAAGCACAGGCATCACATCGGATGCGCCAAATCTAATGTAAGCAATACCAGTGCATTCTAACAGAATAATATATGCTAATAACTTTAAAACACTTTCATTTTTTGGTGTTACTGTTCCTTTAACATGTCATGCTTTTTTTTGAAAAACTCAATCTCTTTTAGACATAAGAAATAGCAAATAATATTCATGTTTGTTCCTTTTTGCAGGTAAGCCCCCATCTGCCCCTTACAGTTTCCTGTCAGGAGTTTCTTCCGCTTCTTCAGCCATTTCTGCAGTGGGCGGAGACCGGAGACCGAGGCCAAGCTCTGTCACAACAGTGCATGCTGGGAGCAAATGAGCAGCCAAAGAGCTTTAGGGCAGACTTGCCAAGAGTGATTTCATTCTGAATTGTGCACTCCAGAATGGACTCAAAGATAAAAAAAATAATTTTTTTATGGCCATATTTTATACTGCAGCAAAAATTGTTTAAAGTAGTAGAAACTGCAATGACTCCAGTTCCGATAAGGCAAAATGAATTGACCATCTCTGGTGCTGTGTGAGTCTTGCAACGTTCTTACTAACGGACTTTCTTTTATGTCATTTTTTTCTTAATAATTCTGAGTGTGGGATATTGGTACCGTATATGTTGTATTTTTCATTAATTGAGGTCTCAACTGGATTATTTAATACTAATTTGGGTGTCTTAATTTATACTTTTTTTCTAGTAATACTTTTGAATTCGTCTTGTACTGCAGCCCTCTTTTTTTTCACAAGGTGAGAACATGTAGTAGTCAAGACTGTGAGAGATACAATACAGAAATGGAAACAGGAGGCAATAAAGTATTGGTAATACTGTTCTGATATTACTTATCAAAGATGTAGAGTTGATAATACTTGAAAAGACTAAGTAAAAAAGACCAATGTCTTTCTTTGATAACAACTTCCAAATATCTCCACTTTATATAATACATCTTCTCTTATTCTATTGATAGTCAGAGTCTGGGAAATATATATATACTGTATATATATGCAAAAGGGCTTGTGGGTTATCCTCAGCCTACATTCTGAGAACCACTTAACTAAAGCTTCACTCTCTCATTTTAGATGACATTTATTGTTTTCAGAAACAGACTGACAGCAACATTATTTTGATTCTTATGATGTAATGAATTATCATTTGCAAAGCTAGAAAGCAGCTTTATAATAAAGCCGAGCTTTCAGTGGAAATCATTTGGGAAGTGATGATAAAGATATACAGTATCATCAGATAGCCCTAACCTCATGATCTCAGTCAAATGCTCAGTTCTAAACTATGTGTTATAGGCAGTGTGACTGTGAAATTGTCACAGCGGAGCATTATCTGCCCTGTACATCGCCCTACTGTGTCCCTTCAGAGGTACAGATGCCGTTTTATTGTGGCATCACTCAGAGCAGAGATTTTGTTGAAAAATTATAGTGTGTGTTGCCCCTTGGTGCATGGATATTTGATTTGAATGTTAAGTAAAAATTAGAAGAATCTTCTAACAGCTATATTTCAGGAATGTTGGTCTCCTGCTGGAAAACTGGAGCAAAGGAATCTCCAAATCTGAGAAAGAAAGATGTAAGAATGACAATATTAATTTAATTTAGCTTATGAACTAGCTATGATTTACCACAAAACACATTTATAATGCTTCATATTGTAATGTTATCCTGTAAAAAAATGATATATATGCAAATCTTACCTGTGATCTCATACTCGTAGGCTTATAAAATATTTTTTAATAGGATAGTTTCTTAGAGTATAGAGAATAAATCCACTGGAGAGCAAGTCAAACTTCTGTGTAGTGTTTATTTAAAGATGCATAGCACTACATGTTTCTGATCTTGGGTCCTTCATCTGGTGCAGTTGAAGAACACTAATTAAGGGGCACATCTACTAAGCTCGAGTGAAGGATTAGAATAAAAAATCGAAGTTTTTTTTTGGATACTTCGACCATCGAATTGGCTACTTCGACCTTCGACTAAGACTTTGTATTGAACGATTCCAACTAAAAATGGTTAGACTATTCAATATTCGAAGTACTGTCTCTTTAAAAAAAACTTCGACTACCTACTTCGCCAACTAAAACCTACCGAGCACCAATGTTAGCCTATGGGGAAGGTCCCCATAAGCTTTCCTTGCTTTTTTTGATCGAAGGAAAATCGTTTGATCGATGGATTAAAATCCTTCTAATCGTCCCACACCACATCATGTGACACAAACCAAAAGTTCCCAGTGTACACCAGCTTTATCTTGTGGCCAGGTGTAATAAGTTTTTCAGATACTACCATAGGACTATCATGTAACTGACACATTGGTAAAATATAGTAATAAGAAATCTTCATTAGTAAGGTATAAAAAATCCTACCATCTGGTAATATTTAGTCCATAGTATATTATCCACATTAGTTCATAGGATAGCCCAGATGGCTGAAAATCTGTGAAAAGATTTTGAAAAACATTTGGTTGTGTCACATGATGTGGTGTGGGGGTAGGTGGCCTTAAATAGGCTGACTGTAAATTAGTGTTCTGCACTAGAGGAAGGACCCAAGAGGTCCAAAACATGTAGTGCTATGCATCTTTAAATAAACACTACACAGAAGTTTGACTTGCTCTCCAGTGGATTTATTATCTATACTATGAATGCTTAGTGGACCTGGTGAACCCCACCACTGTTTGATGGAGCACTGGACACAGTTTCTCTAAAGTGACATCTAAGGGCATATTTATCAAGGGTCGAATTTCGAATTTGAAAAACTTTGAATTCAAAAAGACCAACAAAAATTAAGTCAAAGTTTTTTTTTGGCCGTATAGGTCAATTTTTGATTGAATAGGTACATATTTGGCCGAATTCAAACCATACAAATTGAAGTAATAGTGCATTCAATGGAATTCGAATCTAAGTTTTTCCACCAGTTGACTCCAAATAGGCTCTAGGAGGTCCCCCATAGGCTAAAACAGCAATTTAACAGGTTTTAAATGGCGAATGGTCGAAGTCAAATTTTTAAAAAGAGAGAGTACATGATAAATTTCAATATTTGAATTTTCAAAATGTTTTCAAATTCGAATCCAATTTGGACTATTCCCTAGTCAAGGTACACAAAAATAGCTCGAAATTCAAATTTTTGTAATTTGAAAATTCACCTCGACCTTTGATAAATCTGCCCCCTAATTTCATTTGATTGAACTTAGTTTCTTACAGAACTGGGGCTATTGCATAACAGATGACTCTCTCCAGGAGAGCCTAGATTGTCAGAATGTTGTTACCAATTACTTTACATTTAACAATAACATTCTTGATTCTCCCTGAAAACTTTGTGACATGGGCATCTGGTAAATTGACTTTTATTATCCTTTTGATTAGATGGGAGAAGTGCATTTTGCAATATTACCTTTTTCAGTATTCTGGTGGAAATAACTAGAAGGCATTAAGGGTACGGCACACAAAGAGATTAGTCTTTCTGCAATAAATCTCCTGTCTCAGGCGACTAATCTACTGCAAATGCTTTTCCACCAAGAATAATGTAAATCACTGGTGGGAAAACATATGCAGCACTTCGTATTTTCCAAAGTTGCCTTTTAAGGAAACTTCAAAAAATTAAAGTGGCACATATGATTTTCCGCCAGCAATTTACATTATTGTTGGGAGGAAAGCATTTGCAGGAAGATGCTTGCGGTAAGATTTATCAGAGGCAACGAATCTCATGTGCCAGTACTCTAATGGGTAGATAGTAAGGACAACATTACAACTGCATGGCCATCATAAAATGTGAAATTTTACTTGGTCTCTGTAGTAATTGTATTTGATCATCAAAATGTATTCATGTAAAAAACTGTTATTCTAAAGAAGGTACAGTGATATTGTAAATAAGATGATTTGCTTTGAAGACGTTAAAGGACAAGGAAAGGATAATACACTGGGGTGCCAATATTAAATTGCTAACTTTTAGTTTCTTGTGAATTCCACATCACACAATAGGAACATTATTCTATTTTACTATACTGTGCATGCAAAAGACGAGGAAGGGCCTTGGGAAATAGTGCAAAGATGGCATCGTAGCTATGTATGAAAGATACCAGGACCATTCCAATTTTAACAGGAGCATCAGTCTAGGTGGAGAAAGAGATTAGTGATTTAATGCAATGGATACCCGTTCCTTTAAAAGGCAGCTGTTATGGAGATGCAGGGTTGCCTGTACAGGGTAAGCCTGATGCAAAGGATGTTTATTGTATATAAGTTATCTGGTAGAGGAGAGAGGGCCAGAAACTTTATAATATAGGGCTGTTGTAAAAAGGACCTGACTGCAGTCCTCTCTAACAAAAAATACTTGGAGTTTAGCCCTTAAATGACATCATTGTTTGGCCATGGTACATCAAAAGGGAACCCAGAGGTACTTTTAAATCAGAGTAGTAGATTCCATGTTTACATCCATAGATCATCCCTTCGCTGTATTTTTGCAGTTATTTATATGAAGTTTTAATGCCAAATAAGGCTCGAATGACCGAACATTCTACATTAATAATTCCTTGTCCTTCTGCTACTCATACACGCTGCTGCTGAACGATTGTATCAATTCTTCACGTCACTTAGATATACTAAATTGTAACCATACTTTCTGTGTCCAACATCTGACTGCCTTACAGCCTTACAGGTAATATACATTACTTTTTTACTATGCCTTACTAAAATGAGCCAGTGCACAGGTTCCCTTTTCTTGCCTTATACAGTTATAGCAAACATACAAGCATCAACCCCTTCTGTGTCTTACACAAACAAACCTTTATACACACTACTAAATGTTTGTACCGCCGAGAGGGTATAGAAGGGGTTATAAATAGACCATGATGAGACCAGGTCCCTATTTTGCTAGAGAACAGTAGGATTCATTCTCTAATGATTAAACAAACTTGCACAGAATGACTGTAACACATTTATAGAGGTGTGCAACAAGTCAGAAGAAAGGGGGTTTACTGACTGTAAAATATGAAACTCAACATTCATTTCAGCTTTTTGTTAGTATGTATTTTACTGGCCATCATATACTTCAAATCCGTAATACACAAAATAGTATAAATAATTGTTTCATACACTCTGGAGTGACTGTAAGCTGTCAGTGTGAATAAGCTGAGACAACTTGTAGACAAACAAAGTCCAACTTGCAGCTTCAAAGCTGGATAACAGCTTGATCTATCGGGAGGAGGGAATATCAATTTTGCTTTTGCTGAATTTAATATTGACCTTTGTTAAACTGACCAAACTGCTCCAGGCCCCTTTCTTTCAGTGATAATATTGTAACGGACTCATTTAGATTAACCTAAATCCAATCCTATAGATTGATAGGACTCAAAAATAAGAATATAAACTGTTTCTTTTTCAGTTGCAGTCCTTTCAAATAATGTGTGCAAAAGTTATTTCGTCATAACCTCCCCCAAGTATTGTAACAAATTATAACCATATAATCCATTAAAGTATGATATAAAAGTATATGTAAAAATGTTTCCACCATACACTCCTTACACTAAAGTATGGTATAATATATGTAGTAATCTTTTCCTTTTCAGAAACTTCAGCTTCTATCATATGCTGCTACTTTATTGTATTCATGGACTAGTCTCAAAACCAAAGAATGTCTTACTTTGTTTTATTTTTTTAAAGGAGAATAAAGGGAGTACGGAATTCACTTTACCTACTTTAGTAAGAAGCCCTAAATAGATGTCTGCAACGAAAAAAAGAATACAAAGCCTTTGTATTTTCTACTCTGCCCCAACAATAAGATCTTATTGTTATTCATTTTCTATTTCCTCCAAAGTCTAAATAATAAGAGCATTTTACAGAAGTTCATGTATACTTCAAACATTTGCCACAAACATTCTTCACAACATAAACACATTCTTTAGATTTTAGTTATAGTCAAAGTTGAATTGAAAGCAACACAGTTGTGTGCATGTGCCTAGATAAGTCTAAGTGCGCATCCAACGTGTAATATTGAACTCTACACAGATGCATTGTAAGAAACCCATCCCTAGTCCAAATTGTATTCATTGTGGAAGATGCAGCAAGGACACAATACCTGTATAATGATCAACTCATTCACATACGTGTAGTCTCTTTGTTCTGTTACCCTGGTAAATGTGGATATGCTTTTGTCATACATGTCAGCATTGCCCTTTAAAAAAAAACTTTTGATGAGTTCTGTAAAAATTGGAATTGGATATTGGGCAGTAGTATTAGCAAACTGCAGTAAAGTAGGAGCAGCTGGTACCTGCACCTTCATTTCTATGGACTTCCACTTATGGAATGTGCCTAATGTGAGTAGTAACATAATACACTTGTAAAGGAGTAGATGGATACAATCTGCCTCTTTAAGACTAAACCAAGGGGCTATTACATTTTCATTCTGATTGATTGCTATAGGTAACTGCATCAGGTCAAACAGTTTGTTGCATAACCCCATAAGGTTTTTAAGACACGCATTTGTTCTAATATAGCAGTTGTTAACACTGTGTCTAAGGCAGTGATCCCCAACCAGTAGCTCGTGAGCAACATGTTGGACCCCTTGGATGTTGCTCTCAGTGTCCTCAAACCAGGTGCTTATTTTTGAATTCTAGGCTTGGAAGCAAGTTTTAATTGCATAAAAACTAAATATAGTGCCAAGCCTCGCCTCCTATAGGCTGCCAGACAACATAGGGGCTACAAAATAGCTAATCACAGCCCTTATTTGGCACCCCAAGGGACTTTTTCATGCTTGTGTTGCTCCCCGACTCTTTTTACATTTGTGACTGTGAATGTGACTCATGAGTAAAAAAGGGTTGGGGACCCCTGGTCTAAGGGCTGTCGACATTTACTAGCACTTTGACATCTTGTTATCTCTAACCAATGGAAACTTTTAACAATTTTGGGTTGTCTTGCTTCCACTTGCCTTCCTGTCTGTGGAAAGGCTTTGGGCAGACAAGAAGCCCAGTCATATTAGCCATGCAGCACCCATCACTAACCATCCAATACTGGAAATTGGTGGCATCTGGGATCATTTCTACTTACAGAAATTAGATTTCTAGTACATAATTCTATGAAATTACTAATTTTGTAAATTAATTGCACACTTATATCCTAGAATGATCTATGCAACAATTTGTCTGCTAGGCAAGATGTTTAGAGGGCCTAAATACCCATGAATGTTTCTGCAGGATAAAGTCAAAAGACATATTAATTTAACCTCTGAAATGTCCAATACATCGATCCACCAATTGCAGTGACAACCTTTACAATATCTGCACACCTAAAATATATGTGAAGGTTTCAATCTAGATACCTGCATTTGCATGTTTTCTGTTGCATTGTAAACCACAAATTTATTTGGGTGTTTTTTATGCAAAATATACAGTGGAAAGTGTACATTATGAAGTAAGGACTGCTAATGGTTAAACATTTCCTTCACTTTGTAACAGTCTTTAAAGAAATAAAAGTGTTTACTTTGAGGGAAACCTTGGTAATCAATTTTTTTCAACTAATTTGAATATTCAAAGGTCTATTACAATTTTTTTTAAAGAAAGCACTCTTTTAGCTACTGTGATTAGTGCATTAGGTTTAAACAAAGGTAAGGCACAACTGTCATTTTTTCTTCTGTCACCTGTGCTGTAATCACCTCCTATACATTATACTCTTGTCTTGTATCTCTCAGCCATGTTAAAAATGTGTAAATGTTGCAAGAAAACACAAGGGTTGCCCCAGAGTAGTGGATTACAAGCATTGTTGAGCTGACCGTGCCCTCAATGATCATTTCCCATGCATCAAATTAAAATACATTAATACATTTAAATACATTGCCTATGCCTAATATATTTCACAGTCATTAATTAGTTAAAAGTTCAAAATTAAAAGCCACACATAAAAGAAGTGCCAACTATTATAGAGACAGGAAATGAGGAGAGGTTGACTACACTTAAACAACTGCTACTACTGGCCATTGTATGTACGTATTAATTTAAAACAGTATTGCTAAAAAGAGCATTCACTGGTATAATTGCTAGTGGTGCACTGAATCCACTATTTTAAGATTTGGCTGAATCTTTTGTGAAAGATTTGGCTGAATAACGAACTGAATCCTAACCCTAATTTGCATTTATAAATAAAGGCAAGGAAGAGGCAAAATGAAAAATGAGTGGAAAAAAAGTTAGAACGGTCATGTGATTTTTTTTTCGGATTCTAATAGGCCAAATCTGAATCCCAAATAATAGCTATATAGGCCCTGCCACAAATCTGGGCCTGTCTATAGTTTATATAAACAAGATGCTGTGTAGCCATTGGGGGTATATAAATGATAGTAATGCTTCTGAAGGAAACAAACCAACTTTACCAGTTCAGGGCAGCAGAACATTATATTGTATATACTTTTTACTATATACTTTAGACTGCTTTCACTTTTCAGATGTTACTTTTCCTTGTTCTTTTAAAGGAAAACTTTAAAAAAAATAGTCTCTCTCTATTGCTCCACATGCTTGTCTCATTCAGGTCCCCTAAATTTATTTCATGCATTAAATAACATTTTAAAAGTTCTAATGATAACAAATTTGGACATACTGAACAGTGTTCTGTATCTGACATGGTTTCTAAAAAGAGAATTATTACACCTCTTGATCTACAGGATAAAATTCTGTTCTAAAACACAGTGGAAAATAATAAGTGCCAAAGAATTTTGTCACCATTGATTTTTTATAATCTGCTACTTCTAAAACTGGCATGGAGAAAATATTTAGAAATGATACAACATTGATTCCTTCAATTAAAGAAAAAATTGGAGGCATCATACCATACATGTCTGTGTTTATGTTAGACACAATAGACACAAGTAGACTATAGGGTTTTTGATTCCATTTATAGATGCCTTAGATACCCTGCTCCTTGATTGCTACTGGCCCTTTAACTTAGATATTGGTAAATATGTCTCACTGTGCTGAATATACACAGTCAAAATAGTCATAAGTGAAGACAAGGAAATCAGACCCAAGGTCAGGCAGCAGTCATAAGTAAAATGAAGATATTTCTACAAGTTCTTTGGCACCAGCTCCTCTGATATTTGCCAGACTGATAGCTCTGCATACTCCAGTTGTACTAGACAGGATAACTGAAGTGTATTATATAACAATAAAAAGTCATTTACCTAAAAGTCATTACTTTGAAGAATGATAAACAAAACTAAAGTGCACACAGAGAGCAATTACATTTTTGACTTTTGCATGTGATAGGGACCTAACCCATCTAATGTCAATTGCATCTGCAAAGCCTTGGGTGTTAGAGCACCCTGCAATGCAGGCACCAAATGGCACAAATAGTTTGGGTGTTTGAGATGCCTGCAAACAGCAAATATAAAGATTACAATATCCAAACTGCATGAAACTTCAATGCATGTTAAGTATGTAATACTATATATATGCCCTCCATCAATAACATTTCTTCTACCAGACCTAAATAACTGAAACAAAATGAAGAAAAACACCCCCATCCAAACATGTTGAATTGTATCTAAGTACAAAAGCTTCAATGTTGGGCACTGTACAATGTAAGAATGTCTCAAGGATCAATGCAATTTATGGTCATGGAACTCTGTTGTGCTGAATATCTATGCAGTAGTCTATGTGTCTAGATAAGGTGTATGTTCCTTGGCCAAGCAAAACGTAGCCTAACTGGACTGTCAGCATTTTGTGAACAATACAGTGAAGTCTTTTTTGCATGTTACAAATTGTCTGTTTTTTTCTGCCTTGTACAACAGTAGTCATGAGATGACAAACGTTCAGATCCAATATTAAGATGTATTTAGAAACACTATTGCCATGTGGAATTTAAAATTCTGCTTTAAATGCATGAGCTTCCAATGATAGACTTTGCATCTAATGTTATGCAACTGTTCCTATAAGCATATACACATGGGTATAGCAAAGTATGTACTGAAACAAGATAGAGCGATCGCACACCCACAGCAGTCCTTAGCGATTGTAGCTTGGTGCTCAGTATGAGAGGACACGGCAGCCTCCAAAATGTATCAGGAAAAGGAAATACTGGCACACAGAGCGTTTGCAGCAGGTAAACCTTGCTTTAATTCAAAAAGTGCGGAATGTGCAACGTTTCGGGGTCACGCTTGAGAAAGGGGCGTGACCCCAAAACGTTGCACATTCCACACTTTTTGAATTAAAGCAAGGTTTACCTGCTGCAAACGCTCTGTGTGCCAGTATTTCCTTTTCCTATAGCAAAGAATGGCCAGTACATCTACATCTGTAAAACTAACCTTGTCAAAGGAAATGAGTTCAGTAAAATAATTGTTTCCCCACAAAGACTATACTAACTATACTAGACTATAAGACTATCACAGAACAACAACATTACCTGCAAAGACTATACCCATATACACTGTTGCAATTAGTTGATCCTCGCTAAAAATCAATCCATTCAACATGGAACCACCACCAAAGAAATGGGTCAAAATCCACCTCTGGGCAGTGTCTTCTCAAAGACATGATATATAAACCCATCTACCTCTTTCCTGTGACAAATGTTATTCCTGCATTCCTTTATTTTCAATATGTATACACGTACTTGTAAATAGGTGTTCTTTGTATGTTTGTTGCATGAAATCAATGTATTGTACTTTCACATATGTTCACAAGAAAATAACACAGAGATCCTAGACTTGACAAAAGTTCATATTAAACTAGTTAAAACTGCAAACTTCATGTGTTGAAATTCAATAGATTGAATCTGTGAGCTGAATCTGAAATTTTCTTTTTTACATTATAAATATTATGCAAATAACTTTACTCTGATAAAGTCCTGGAATGTTTGGGCTAAGGCCCTTCAGACAACAAATGATTCCCATCATTTTTCAATTGGTAAAGACTATAGTGACGCTGGAGAAACAGCAGCAGGCAGGTTGTAGGGAGCATATTTGTGTTATAGATAAGAGGCCTAGAACATAGTCACTCAAAACTAAGGCTGCAAAAAATGTTCATTTAATTGTTTTCATTTGTATCGGATGTTAAATCTTGTTAATTTCCCCTACTTGTTCAGTGTTTTATGTTTAGGCGCCTCTGCTGTTTTCCTTAGACATTTCAGCTCAGAATTCACTGAATATGTTACTGAACTGTCTTTGAACTGTTACCAATGTTCCAGTCATTTTGACAATTGAGGCCTTTGTATGCCCAGAAGGCACCACAGTAAATGGTCTCTGACTGGACTAGCAGGTATGAATCATTATATATTTGTGTTTGTAATATGTTGTTGGTTTTGTATTCATCCTTGTAAGAAATGCTTAAAAACTGTTTTTTTACAAGTCCCAGCACTCCTACAATAAAATTATGTAATGGTAAGAGCTCCCTTAAGTTACTAGTTACTAGAGCACAACTCCTTGTCTGAATTAATGGCACTCCCTCTTGTGGAGATAGGTATATATGGTTTAAAATATCCTGTCTTTGAAAATATACCAGGTTCCATGCAGTTATGCGGGGAGTGGAGCGTTGACAGGGGGAGTAAATAAAACAGTTATAAGTCAGACGCAACAGTAAGCTGCACATGTATTAATGAAGAGCTCACATAAATGGACCTGACTTGGCACGTTTTTGCATAACTGTAACTTTCCATTCTGTTATTTACAATATTATGGCCACATTGCTCAAAACTGTAACATTCCCTTACATTAATTTTTTTTATTATCTATCCAATAAGCATGTCTAAGTACATGTCTATTGTAGGGTGACCATTGAATTCGATTTTCTGCCAATAATTTGTAATCTGCAGCTTTATAGCAATTATGAGCAAAACACAGGTTATATGCAGCTTACATACCTCCAACTAATGTGTCAACTTGCCAACAATGACAAAAACAACAGCTGCACGAATTTCAAAACTCTGCATCCTCTACTGTTACAGAAAATGAGACATTAGAAGTTTATCAGATATTTTGGAAAGAATGGTTGCTTAAATATGTTCTAAAATGCATGTTAAAAACAGCCTTCAAAACACATACATCTGACTGGCATAATGCAAACTGAAATAGACCTAGAACTCAAATGTATTCTGCCTTGACAATCATGTACACATTAATACTTCTGTTATACTGATCAACTAAATGCCTAATTGTTTCCTCTAATAAATCTAGTTTTAAACACCTCACAACGTTGTCGTCTTATTTTACTTTTTATTGATTCTGAACAAATTCCTGAAAGATCCAATATCTGTTTAGGTGCTTGTTCATTTAGATCTGTGTTGGTTTTTAGGGCAACAGGGTTTGTTGGGCCCTTTAAACGCTGGTTTTAAGTATCGCAGGTTTTAAGTATCCCAGTAGGACACTAAAGCTCACGCAATAGGCTGTCATAACATCTCTCTGAAATGGCCCACAATAGTGCTTGTTAATGTTTTTGGACTGCCCCAAAATGCAATGTTTAAAGGTTCTAAAACAGCCCTGTGTGACATTTTCCTTAACAGCATGCGTGTAAGGTTGGGGGGGGGGGTACTGGTTATCTTTGAAGTGTAAAAATGTTAAGAAAAAATAAATTAATGAATATATATAAATATAAGGTTCATATAAGGTTCATGCTTGATCACTCGTTAAGCTTTAAAACGTTGGTGGGAGCTAGATGTTTTAACTGAGTCGCTTATGAACCTACTGCATATAATTATATGTAACAGCATCAATAAGTCATTAGTTGTGCCATTGATTAATTTTTAGCAGCCTCTGTTTTGATGGTTATGGTTAACTACCCCATAATAGGGAGTATTAAAAAAAAAATCTATTGCTTTTAGAGTATTCTGTTTAAGATAACCTACAGTACAACCCTATTCTCTGTAAAGGGTTTTCTTCAACCTTTTAGGGCTTTGCAGTTAGGAGCTAAAACTTTCTCTGTTCCAGTCTAAAAAAAATAAAAATGAAAAGCACAAGAAAAACATTTACGCCCTAAATGAATTTAACAACTTGGGTACAGACAACCTGGACAAAATATAAGCAGACAATTTGCACAAACAAATCTTGAATCCTTACTAAATGTCTAACACTAATACATATTTATAAATATCTTACTGCACTACAATGAAGAATTGTGTTGCTAATGCTTTAAAGCAGTGTCGTTTCTCTACATATTATAATCTTATTTATCCTCTTTGTTCTCATAGAAATAGGGAATGACCATGAAATAGGCCAAATGTTTAGAAGCAGGAGGGCCCACTGATACCTTGGCCCACCGGGAGTTTTCCTAGTATCCCGGTGGGCCAGTCCAACACTGCTTTAAAGGAAAACTATGCCCCCAAAATGAATACTTGAGCAACAGATAGTTTATATCAAATTAAATGAGCAACAGGCAGTGCATAACCATGTCTTTGATTAGGCTTGTACCATATGTGAACATTGTCATGAAAATATTTTAGAGCAAATGGCGAGTACTTATAATAAATATAAAACACATGGGAATTGACTAGGGGCATATCGTTCCAACATTCTTTTAACAAAACATCTCATTAGCCCCTGATATATTGACTCTGAGAGACCAGGGATGTAGCGAACGTCGGAAAAAAAGTTCGCGAACATATTCGCGAACTTGCGCAAAAATGTGAGCGGTTCGCGAACGGTTCGCGAACCCCATAGACTTCAATGGGAAGGCGAACTTTAACATCTAGAAAAGACATTTCTGGCCAGAAAAATGATTTTAAAGTTGTTTAAAGGGTGCAACGACCTGGACAGTGGCATGCCAGAGGGGGATCAAGGGCAAAAATGTATCTGAAAAATCTGCCTGTGTGTGCTTGGAAGAGATAGTGTAGGGGGAGAGCTGTTAGTGATTTCAGGGACAGATGATAGTAAGTTTGCTGGCTAGTAATCTGCTTGATACTGCTCTGTATTGGAGGGACAGAAGTCTGCAGGGATTTGAGGGACATTTTAGCTTAGGTAGCTTTGCTGGCTAGTAATCTACTGTTCTCTTTAAACAACTGCCATACGTTGACCTTGTAGGCATTGTTTGCCCAGTTTTTTTGGACGCAGCCACTGAAGCACAGTTGCCAGAAAAAATATGCCATATAAATGCTGAAAATAGTAATTTTTCGCCATACGTTGACCTTGTAGACATTGTTTGCCCAGTTTTTTTGGTTGCAGCCACTGAAGCACAGTTGCCAGAAAAAATATGCCATATAAATGCTGAAAATAGTCATTTTTTGCCATACGTTGACCTTGTAGGCATTGTTTGCCCAGTTTTTTTGGCCGCAGCCACTGAAGCACAGAGGCCAGAAAAAATATGCCATATAAATGCTGAAAATAGTCATTTTTTTGGTCGCAGCCACTGAAGCACAGTTGCCAGAAAAATTATGCCATATAAATGCTGAAAATATGCATTTTTTTGGTTGCAGCCACTGAAGCACAGAGGCCAGAAAAATTATGCCATATAAATGCTGAAAATATAAATTTTTTTGGTTGCAGCCACTGAAGCACAGAGGCCAGAAAAATTATGCCATATAAATGCAGAAAATATGCATTTTTTTGGTCGCAGCCACTGAAGCACAGTTGCCAGAAAAATTATGCCATATAAATGCTGAAAATATAAATTTTTTTGGTTGCAGCCACTGAAGCACAGAGGCCAGAAAAATTATGCCATATAAATGCAGAAAATATGCATTTTTTTGGTCGCAGCCACTGAAGCACAGTTGCCAGAAAAATTATGCCATATAAATGCTGAAAATATAAATTTTTTTGGTTGCAGCCACTGAAGCACAGAGGCCAGAAAAATTATGCCATATAAATGCTGAAAATATGCATTTTTTTGGTCGCAGCCACTGAAGCACAGTTGCCAGAAAAATTATGCCATATAAATGCTGAAAATATGCATTTTTTTGGTTGCAGCCACTGAAGCACAGAGGCCAGAAAAATTATGCCATATAAATGCAGAAAATATGCATTTTTTTGGACGCAGCCACTGAAGCACAGTTGCCAGAAAAAATATGCCATATAAATGCTGAAAATAGTCATTTTTTGCCATACGTTGACCTTGTAGACATTGTTTGCCCAGTTTTTTTGGTTGCAGCCACTGAAGCACAGAGGCCAGAAAAAATTAAACCAGTAGGGTTTGCACCCTAGTTTGTAACGGTGGCGGAGGGAGGAGGAGGACGCTAAAGGACAGCTGTGTGTGGAGTCATGAGGCTTGAAGAGAAGGACAGCTGCATAGAAGTCAGAACAAGTCTTCCGGCGTGCAGTAACCCTCCGAGATCCACCCCTCATTCATTTTAATAAAGGTCAGGTAATCGACACTTTTGTGACCTAGGCGAGTTCTCTTCTCAGTTACAATCCCTCCTGCTGCACTGAAGGTCCTTTCTGAGAGCACACTTGAGGCTGGGCAAGACAAGAGGTTCATGGCAAATTGTGACAGCTCTGGCCACAGATCAAGCCTGCGCACCCAGTAGTCCAGGGGTTCATCGCTCCTCAGAGTGTCGATATCTGCAGTTAATGCCAGGTAGTCCGCTACCTGCCGGTCGAGGCGTTCTTTGAGGGTGGATCCAGAAGGGTTGTGGCGCTGCCTTGGACAGAAAAACATTTGCATGTCTGACGTTACAGACTGGCCAAAGGGCTTTGTCCTTGCAGGTGTGCTCGTGGCAGGATTACTGGCACCTCTGCCCCTGGAATGTTGATGAGTTCCTGAAGTGACATCACCCTTAAAAGCATTGTACAACATGTTTTGCAGGCTGGTTTGTAAATGCCGCATCTTTTCGGACTTGTGGTATGTTGGTAACATTTCTGACACTTTATGCTTGTACCGAGGGTCTAGTAGCGTTGCGACCCAGTACAGGTCCTTCTCCTTAAGCCTCTTGATACGGGGGTCCTTCAACAGGCATGACAGCATGAAAGACCCCATTCTCACAAGGTTGGATGCAGAGCTATCCATCTCCGCTTCCTCATTATCAAGGACTGCATCATCCACGGTCTCCTCCCCCCAGCCACGTACAAGACCAGGGGTCCCCAAAAGGTCACCACTAGCCCCCTGGGAAGCCTGCTCCTGTTGGTCCTCCTCCTCCTCCTCCACAAAGCCACCTTCCTCCTCTGACTCCACTTCTGGCACCTCTCCCTGCGTTGCAGCAGGTGCCTGGGTTCGTTCTGGTGATTCCGACCAGAAATCGTGCGCTTCCAGCTCCTCGTCACGCTGGTCTACAGCCTCATCTGTCACTCGTCGCACGGCACGCTCCAGGAAGAAAGCGAAGGGTATTAGGTCGCTGATGGTGCCTTCGGTGCGACTGACCATATTTGTCACCTCTTCAAAAGGTCGCATGAGCCTGCAGGCATCGCGCATAAGCACCCAGTAACGGGGGAAAAAAATCCCCAGCTGTGCAGATCCAGTCCTACCACCCAGTTCAAAAAGGTACTCGTTGACGGCCCTTTGTTGTTGCAGCAGACGTTCCAACATAAGGAGCGTTGAATTCCAGCGAGTCTGGCTGTCAGAAATCAAACGCCTGACTGGCATGTTGTAGCGCTGCTGAATGTCAGCAAGGCGTGCCATGGCTGTGTAGGAACGTCTGAAATGGGCCGACACCTTTCTGGACTGGGTGAGAACGTCCTGGAATCCTGGGTACTTGGAGACAAAACGTTGGACTATTAAATTTAACACATGTGCCATGCAGGGCACATGTGTTAAATTGCCTAGTCTCAACGCTGCCAACAGATTGCTTCCATTGTCACACACCACTTTTCCGATCTGCAGTTGGTGTGGGGTCAGCCACCGATCGGCCTGTGACTGCAGAGATGACAGGAGTACAGATCCGGTATGGTTTTTGCTTTCCAGGCACGTCATCCCCAAGACAGCGTGACAACGGCGTACCTGGCACGTCGAATAGCCTAGGGGGAGCTGGGGGTGCAAAGGTGTGGAGGAGGAGAAGGAGGACCCAGCAGCAGAGTAAGAAGAAGAAGAAGACGAGGTAGAGAGCGATGGAGGAGTAGAGGTGGTGGCAGAACCGCGTGCAATCCGTGGCGGTGACACCAACTCCACTGTTGTTGTTGAGCTACCCATTCCCTGCTTCCCAGCCATTACCAAGTTCACCCAGTGAGCAGTGTAGGTGACATACCTGCCCTGACCATGCTTGGAGGACCATGCGTCAGTAGTCATATGGACCTTTGGCCCAACACTAAGTGACAGAGATGCGGTAACTTGGCTCTGCACATGTTGGTACAGGTGTGGTATTCCCTTTTTAGAAAAAAAATTGCGGCTGGGTACCTTCCACTGCGGTGTCCCAATTGCTACAAATTTGCGGAAGGCCTCAGAGTCCACCAGCTGGTATGGTAAAAGCTGGCGGGCTAAGAGTGCAGACAAGCCAGCTGTCAGACGCCGGGCAAGGGGGTGACAGTCAGACATTGTCTTCTTACGCTCAAACATGGCCTTCACAGAAACTTGGCTGGTGGCAGATGACTGGGAATGGGAACAGGTGGTCAAGGTGGAAGGCGGAGTGGAGGGTGGTTCAGACGGGTCAAGGAGAGCAGAGGTAGAGCAGTAAGATGCTGGACCAGAAGGAGTGTGGCTTTTAGTTTGCCTGTTGCCTTTGAGGTGTTGCTCCCAAAGTGCTTTGTGCTTGCCGCTCATGTGCCTTCGCATAGAAGTTGTACCTATGTGGCTGTTGGGCTTACCAAGGCTCAGTTTCTGACTGCACTCATTGCAAATTACAATGCTTTTGTCAGAGGCACACACATTAAAAAAATCCCACACTGCTGACTTTTTGGAAGTGTGCGATCTGGCGGTAACAGTAGAAGTTGGCGGCATTGGCGGCAATGGCGGGTGCGTTGGCCGGCTGAACACAGGTGCCGATACATGTTGTTGCCCTACTGATCCCTGCGGGCTGTCCTCCCTGCTTCTTCTAAGTCTTATTCTCCTACTGCCTCTCTGACTCTCCGTCTCTCCATCTGAACTACCCTCCTCTTGCTCTCTTCTACTAGGCACCCACAAAACATCAATCTCCTCATCATCATTCTCCTCAGATGCATCAATTTCTTCTGACACATCACAGAAGGAAGCAGCAGCGGGGACCTCCTCCTCATCACTCATTATGTCCATCTCTATCGTGTTCTCTGCCAGAATTAAATCTGGTGTAAGGTCCTCATCTCCTTCATCTTCTTCTGGCAATAATGGTTGCGCATTACTCAGTTCAAGAAACTCATGGGAAAATAACTCCTCTGACCCCAGTGAAGAAGGGGCACCGGTGGTGGAGGAAGTGTTACGTGGGGTGGCCATAGCAGTGGAGGATGAGGAGGATGTTGTGGTAAAGTTAGAAACGGTAGAGGATGGGGTGTGCTGTGTAAGCCAGTCAACTACCTCTTCAGCATTTTGGGAGTTCAGGGTCATTGGCTTTTTAAAACTGGGCAATTTGCTAGGGCCACAGGATTGCATAGCAGCACGGCCCCTAGCACGGCCTCTGCGTGGCGGCCTGCCTTTGCCTGGCATTATTTTTAAAAAAACAACAACAACAACAAAAACTCAGTTGGTTTTTCTGGAAACGATAATACACACAGCTAGATGGCGGGTTGAAGAAAACAGTGTGCAAATAATGCCTACAAGGTCAACGTATACACTACTACAGCGGTGGATACGGATTACGTAAAATATATGAATGCTGCTTGAAAAAAGTCACTCCGGTGTTTTTTCTGGAGACGGTAATATTATGGATATTTAGACAGAATGTGAACAAGGTCACACAGCTAGATGGCGGGTTGAAGAAAACAGTGTGCAAATAATGCCTACAAGGTCAACGTATACACTACTACAGCGGTGGATACGGATTACGTAAAATATATGAATGCTGCTTGAAAAAAAGTAACTCAAGTGGTTTTTCTAGAGACGATAATATTATCAATATTTAGACAAAATGTGAACAAGCTCACACAGCTAGATGGCGGGTTGAAGAAAACAGTGTGCAAATAATGCCTACAAGGTCAACGTATACACTACTACAGCGGTGGATACGGATTACGTAAAAATATATGAATGCTGCTTGAAAAAAGTCACTCCGGTGTTTTTTCTGGAGACGGTAATATTATGGATATTTAGACAGAATGTGAACAAGGTCACACAGCTAGATGGCGGGTTGAAGAAAACAGTGTGCAAATAATGCCTACAAGGTCAACGTATACACTACTACAGCGGTGGATACGGATTACGTAAAATATATGAATGCTGCTTGAAAAAAAGTAACTCAAGTGGTTTTTCTAGAGACGATAATATTATCAATATTTAGACAAAATGTGAACAAGCTCACACAGCTAGATGGCGGGTTGAAGAAAACAGTGTGCAAATAATGCCTACAAGGTCAACGTATACACTACTACAGCGGTGGATACGGATTACGTAAAATATATGAATGCTGCTTGAAAAAAGTCACTCCGGTGTTTTTTCTGGAGACGGTAATATTATGGATATTTAGACAGAATGTGAACAAGGTCACACAGCTAGATGGCGGGTTGAAGAAAACAGTGTGCAAATAATGCCTACAAGGTCAACGTATACACTACTACAGCGGTGGATACGGATTACGTAAAATATATGAATGCTGCTTGAAAAAAAGTAACTCAAGTGGTTTTTCTAGAGACGATAATATTATCAATATTTAGACAAAATGTGAACAAGCTCACACAGCTAGATGGCGGGTTGAAGAAAACAGTGTGCAAATAATGCCTACAAGGTCAACGTATACACTACTACAGCGGTGGATACGGATTACGTAAAATATATGAATGCTGCTTGAAAAAAGTCACTCCGGTGTTTTTTCTGGAGACGGTAATATTATGGATATTTAGACAGAATGTGAACAAGGTCACACAGCTAGATGGCGGGTTGAAGAAAACAGTGTGCAAATAATGCCTACAAGGTCAACGTATACACTACTACAGCGGTGGATACGGATTACGTAAAATATATGAATGCTGCTTGAAAAAAGTCACTCCGGGAGGGGCGTGGCCTGCGCGTGCATGTAGCTACACGCGTCTTTGTGGAGCTCCGTGTCCGGTGTCACAATAAGAGCAGCAATACGCAGATCCAGGGCGGAATTCAACCGCAAACTTACCGTCGGCCATTGCTGCGATGTCCAGGAGGAGAACTAAACAGCAGCCGCTGCAGCTCACGGACTTCTACGGGTCCCAGCCGAAGGCCTCTCAGAAAAGCAGCAGCCAAGATGGCGCCCGCTCCTCTTCCAGCGCATCATCACCTGCACACGCGGGAGCTGCAACGGAACAACACCCAGATAAGTACGGTGATTCTGGTCAAAGCATAACACAGGCAGACTTAAAAGCCATGCTTACACAGCTCAGGGAAGATATATGCGCAGACACTAAGCGCACAGTGCAGGACCTGAGAAGGGATTTGCAAGAACTGGGCGAACGCACTGATCGCCTAGAAAATAAAATGGCAGACCTTGTGGAAGTGCACAATACTATGGCGGATGCAGTTAATTTACACGACGCAGAGCTGGAAAAAATTCAGAACAAGATAGCTGATATGGAGGACCGCTCAAGGCGGAATAATGTGAGGCTAAGGGGTATACCTGAGGAAACCCTTCCACCTCAGCTACGCCAATATGCTTTAGACCTCATTAAAGCGGCATTACCGGACACTCCAGCGGATCAGCTAATAATAGACAGGATTCACAGGATCCCTAAGGCAAAAAATGCTCCTAGCGGTGCTCCTCGGGACACTATCCTGAGAATTCATTTTTTCCACGTCAAAGAAGCCTTGATGCACTACGCTAGGCAGCACAAGACACTCCTAGCTCCATATGACAACATCCAAATATATGCTGACCTGTCGACAGCTACCATGGCCAAAAGGCGTGAACTGGCAGCAATTACGCAAATCTTACGCCAACATGAGATACAATACAAATGGGGCTACCCAACTAAGCTAATAGTCCACTGGCAAAATACTACAAAAATCATTGCTACAGTGGCAGAGGGCACAGCAGCTCTCAGACAATGGAAGATCTACACGGATACACAGCAAGCACCACCACCCTCAAAAGGCTCTATGCAAATTGAACAGGAATGGCACAAAGTCCAACCTTAAGCAAGGGAAGCCTACCCTGGTCGTTTATCTAACACGCATCTCCTGACACATGGATCTATTTCCATCGGATCCAAACACCCCCCTTCTACAATCTCTAACTGCTGAACTTTCGGCCTAGCCAGGGCATGCATGCAGGTAGAGAACAGCCAATATATTTGGCTAAACTGTATATATGTTTTGTTAGATTTGTTTATGCTACTTTTCTTCCTTTCCACTTTCTCTATCCTTCTTTGGAGACTGGTACACTGTATACGATTGTATATGTATTGCTAACTGTGGAGTCAGCCGGGTACGGCCCACTTAGCAGCTTATTACACCACAATGGTTCTTAAATGTATGAGTATCAATGCTAGGGGCCTCAATACCCCTCGCAAACGATTGTTAATGCTAGCGGAATGCAAACGGCAACAAGCGGACCTAATTTGGGTCCAAGAAACCCACTTTAGGACCAAAGACCGAAACAAACTAGAAAATAAACACTATAAGATGCTGGCAGCGGCGACCTCAACTTCTAAAAAGAGAGGTGTAGCCATAGTGGTAAAAAAGTCACTAAACATAACTAGTGTGCGGCACTTGGCTGACTCCAGTGGCAGATGTCTTATTGTTATTTGTAACGTTAATCATCAGCTATACACCTTGGTCAACCTGTACGCCCCAAATGCAGAACAAACTGTATTTTTAATGCAAGCTTTAGAACAAATTCATAACTTTAAGCAAGGGACAGTCATAATTGGAGGCGACTTCAATAACATACCCGACCCACAGATGGATCGAACTCCTCAGGTAGAGTCCCTACCCAAAAGTTATGGTAGGGTAGTTATCAAAAAGTCCCAAAAATTTTCTAGGCTCTTAGAGCAGTATAATCTGTATGACATATGGCGCGTACAGCACCCCACGCAAAAAGATTTTACTTTTTACTCGGCTAACCACAATTCGTACACTAGGATAGACTTATTCCTAACCCACGCATCAACATTACATATGATATCAAAATGCAATATCAAAACCACTACTTGGACAGACCACTCTCTAGTGGAGTTTTCGCTCCAAGAACAGCACCAATTCACCACTAAGCCCCCTTGGAGACTTAATAATGACTTGCTCACAGACAATACTACCCACAAACAGATAGAGGTGAGCTTAACTGACTTTTTCTTATTAAATGACGACTCGAACATAGCAGACCTCACTTTGTGGTGTGCCCATAAGGCAGCTATTAGAGGACAACTGATCAGCATAGCGTCATACAAGACTAAACAGGCGAGGAAAAAACAGGAACAGCTCTTGTTGAAAATTAACGCCCTTGAACAAAAAAAACGTATAGCCCCATCAAAAGCTATACTAGCGGAGTTGAGCAAACTTAAAGAGGAGGTAAACCTCCTTATTCTGGGTAGATGTCAAGCGCAGCTTACGAAACTTAAGAGCGCGACCTATATTATGGGGAATAGAGCCTCGGCTATCTTGAAAAAACAACTTGTTCAACAAACCCTACAGCATAGAATTGGGAAAATACAAGATGCCTCCCAAAAAACTAGAATTAATCCTAAGGATATAGCCGACACGTTCGCTAAATTTTACAGCAACTTGTATAATCTTAAGGACGAACCTTTCATAAAATTGCCCGTAGAGGAAGATATAAACAAATTCCTAAACAAGCTACATTTGCCAATAGTCCCTGTTGAAGCTCTGCCACCCCTAACCAAACCAATTACGACTGTGGAAGTCTTGGACGCGATTAGGAACATGCCAAAAAACAAAGCCCCGGGCCCTGACGGGTATACAAACGTGTATTATAAAAAATTTAGTAATGTTATAGCTCCCTATCTTACTAGAGCTCTAAACGCGGCAGCCACGCAAGGGTTTTTTCCCCAAGAAATGCTTAAAGCTTATATTTCAACAATCCCCAAACCGGGAAAAGACGAAACGCAGTGCTCTAATTATAGGCCTATATCACTATTAAATGGTGACATAAAAATTTATGCAGCGATTCTAGCGAAAAGACTCCAACCGATATTAGCAAGAATTATCAATAATGACCAAACGGGTTTCATACAAGGTCGTCATATTCATGATAACACTAGAAGGCTCATTACCTTACTACATCAAATGCATAATAGAAGATTACCGTCACTGGTGTTGGCGTTAGACGCGGAAAAAGCGTTTGACAGAGTGAACTGGCTATACCTCAGGAAAGTCCTAGAAAAGTTTGACCTCCCCACCACATTAATCACTGCAATTATGGCCTTATATTCTGCCCCGACAGCTCAGGTCACCGTAAATGGCTTTCTGTCAGACCCCTTCTCTCTGTCAAACGGGACCAGACAGGGGTGCCCGCTTTCGCCTATTATTTATGTGTTAAGTATCGAACCGCTAGCCCAAGCGATCAGACAATTACAAGATATTAGAGGTATTACAATTGGCCCCCAAGAACATAAAATATTATTGTTTGCTGACGATATTGCATTAACTGTGGCTAACCCAAGTATTGCTTTGCAGGAATTATTTGATTTGACCGAACATTTTGGCTCTTTATCCTATTACAAGCTCAACACCACAAAAACGCAGGCTTTACCAATTCTCATGCCAAAATCGGAGGTTGAGTTACTCAAAAGGGACTATAAACTTGATTGGCAACTTACGGGAATCAACTATCTAGGCTCAAAGATCACGGCGGATCCTTCTCATTTATTTCAACAGAACTATACGGAGCTGTTAAGGGACATTCAAATGACACTCCAGAGCTGGAAAACTACCTATATATCCTGGCTGGGAAGGATCAACGCAATTAAAATGCTTCTTGTTCCCAAAATCCTATACAAGTTCAGGACATTACCTATCCTGCTATGCAGGTCTTTCTTCCATCAGATTCAAAGAGTACTATTCACGTTTATATGGAACCAGAAGAAGCCGAGACTTTCGAAAGCCATTATGTATACTAGCAAAGGGAAAGCTGGGCTAGCGTGCCCTAACCTGTACCAATACTACAAAGCTATAATCCTTGATCAATTGACAGACTGGCATCTACCACCCGGAACCAAACAATGGGTGGACATGGAGAGGTGGATATACCTTTCAAGCATGGGACATAAAGCTACAGACCACGTCTGGTCTATGACCAAGCACCAGAAACCAATTCTGAGCATGCTACCGCACACTATTCAGGCAACGCTACAAACTTGGTACGCAACCAAGTCTAACCGGCTCATAACTAATCCCCCAACTGCTTTTATGCCAATCCACATACTGGAAGGAGCTATTCCAGACCTGTGCCTAACTCTATGGCGAAGAGCAGGCATCACAAAATTGGGAGACTTATATGACCAGGACGGTCTAGTTACTTTCTCTGTGTTGCAAAACAAATTTAAGATACCGAATACACAATTGTATACGTATATACGACTAAGGCACTATGTTCACACAAACCAATGGCATGGTTTACAACAACCAACCCTCTTTGATATCAAATGCTGGGCACCCAAGGAAAAAAGGAAAGGTGCGCAATCCATATACAGCCTATTCCAATCGGCTGACCAAGACAAATCTTTACCGGCAATGGAAAAATGGCAGGCTGAGCTAGGTATCCCACTTAATACCCAAGTTTGGAGACAATTGTTCCTACAAACCTCGAAATACTCACGAGCACTAAATCACCACGAACTCACTGTCAAAATTATGTACAGATGGTACATGACACCTGACAAAATTTCGAAAGCCTATCGCAATATACCAAACCAATGTTGGAGATGTCACTTAGGAGAAGGATCCTTATGGCACATATGGTGGACATGCCCAATAGCACAAAAATTCTGGGAGGAAGTAACTTCCATGCTAACAGACATTACGGGAGATAAAAGAAGTCTACACCCAGCATTGGCTCTTTTGGGATACGAGACAGAATCGAGAGACAAAGCTACAAAGTTGAAAATTGTGCGCCTCTTACTAGCTAGCAGATCCCTACTAGCGAGAAATTGGAAGAAGACCAGTTTACCCAACAAACTTCAGATACAGGCTGAAATAGAACGGATGACTTTATATGAGACTACCTTTTCCCAACTTGCTTAAAACTACCTAAGGGTTGATTTACTCACCTGCATTATTGCGAACGAGACCAGTTCTCCAAATCTTCTCCTTCTTCTTCTTTCTTCCTTCCTTTTTCCTCTTCTTCAAATTGCTGTAAATTCAAAAACTGTTAATAAAAAAAAAAAAAAAGTCACTCCGGTGTTTTTTCTGGAGACGGTAATATTATGGATATTTAGACAGAATGTGAACAAGGTCACACAGCTAGATGGCGGGTTGAAGAAAACAGTGTGCAAATAATGCCTACAGGGCAAATAATGCCTAAAAGGTCAACTTATACACTACTACAGCGGTAGTAAAATAAAAAAAGTAAAATAAAAAAAAATGAATATTAAAAAAAAAAAATTAAAGTTGGTGCTGCTGAACTACTAGGAGCAGCAGATTAGCACACCAGTCCCACTCCCCAACACTGCTAGACTAATAGCACTGGGCTCTTATAGTAGTAGTAGTAGTAGTAGTAGTAAAACAACAAAAAAATAAATAAAAGCAGTCCTTACAAGGACTACTGTTATTGCAGCAGTCAGCAGATGAGATCAGAAGCAGGACAGCTGCCCACTGCAGCTACATACAGAGCACTGCAGTAGAAGGTAGATTACTAGCCAGCAAAGCTACCTAAGCTTAAATGTCCCTCAAACCCCTGCAGACTTCTGTCCCTCCAATAACAGAGCAGTATCAAAACGATTACTAGCCAGCAAACTTTCAACTGTCCCTGAAATCACTAACAGGCAGCAGCTCTCTCCCTACACTATCTCTTCAGCACACACAGGCAGAGTGAAAAAACGCTGCAGGGCTTCGGTTTTTATAGGGAAGGGGAGTGGTCCAGGGGAGAGCTTCCTGATTGGCTGCCAACTACCTGCTGGTCTGGGGTGAGAGGGCAAAAAAAAGCGCCAACAATGGCGAACCCAAAATGGCGAACGTCGCGCGACGTTCGCGAACTTCCGGCGAGCGCGAACACCCGATGTTCGCGCGAACAAGTTCGCCAGCGAACAGTTCGCGACATCTCTATGAGAGACATCTTTAAAATGTTGCAACAAGCACCTTTTATGCCAATTCTACCTTTTACATATTACAATAATCAAGAAAAACTTGTTCCCAAGAGGAATAGTTCAACCAAATACAATATTTAAAGCATGAACTAAACACTATAAGCAGTAAGATAACTGTGATACACGATAGACAGATAATGCACTTTTTAACATTATGCATTTGTAAAACTATCACAAAGAATATTAATTGCAACTAGAAGATACACAGAATACTCCCACCCCCACCTAGCAGGTGTAACTGTAAGAAGAAACAAAAACAGCATTGATTTAACACTTTGGGTGGTATTGTCTCTAACCTTCAAATTCAGCATGCTTTCCAACATACATTTTCATTTCGGTCCCCACTTTAAAAAAAAGCACTATTTTCAAAGTTACTAATCTGATACTGAATGTTAATGTTCAAAATAATGTCTTGCAAATTACATTATCTTAAAAACCTGCCCCTTTATTGGAGTTCCCTATTAAGTAAAGACCTCTTTGGTCACAATCAGTATTTCAAATAAGTGAGCCTGTCCTAATGGTCCCTGCCAGAAGCACAATAGGGATAGTTAATCACAGACCTGCAGTCACACAAGCAAAGACTGCCTTTAGTTTCCTATCAGGTCAGCTTAGCTGCTGATCAGTTCCTATCTTGCAGTGCAGTCAGCATTGGGTTGGCAGGGCTTACTGGGTTTTTACCTGGTATCCCGCTGGCCCAGTCGGACCCTGAATGCAGTGTGCACAGTGCTTCCAGTCCCATGCACAGCAACAAGTGGAACAGATGGGCTGTCCTTGTAAAGTTTTTGCAGAAATCAACTGAAATGCTGCTTATAAGCACATTTTTTCTATATATAGAGTGTTATACACTGGTACATTTTTTTTTTTTTGCACAATATGTTTCCTTTAAAGTCCACCATGATACTCCCCTCCCTCGCGTTGTTCCACTGTGAAGTGAAGCATTTTGGGATTTTCAGATCCCTCTGCTCTCCATAGTGGATGATGCACAGAGGGCCTTCAAGCTGCAGAATGCATCACTTTGCAGTGGAACAAGGTGAGGGAGGGCTTGCATGACTCTCTGATCCTAACAACCAATTTTAGTTTGATCTAACAAATTATCATCCATCTAATGATTTTTGTGTTAAATCGATCAGGTTAGAAAATTTTCATCATTCACAGTGAAATTTACCCATTGTCCAATTGTTTGCAAGGCTAAGCAGGCAGCTACCCACCGTTTTCATGGCTTCAACCAGGCCCGGACTGGCAAATTGTGGGTTCTGGCAAATGCCAGAGGGGCTGCTGTAAGGTCCCATAGACAAGTCACTATTTAGTGGGCTGGTGGTGAACTCTTTGGGCCTTTGTGTACTTGGAATTTCAGGGCCTATTTTGTCTCCCCTGGCTTCAACTAGATGATATTGTTGAAACATTTTACTTGATGGACAAATCATACGTTTAAACGATTGTTTCAGGATAAGCTTGATAACGAAAATATCTTTTACAAATCTTAACGTCTATGGCCAGCTTAAAGGAGACTTCAACCCACCCCAACTAATAAAAACCCCAACCCTATATAGTTCACCCTCACTGCTCCCCACCACCTGCACAGGTGTTAACACCTGCAAATGCCCCAAGCCTGTAATTACCCCACGTTGCAGAGTCAATGCATCGCAGCTCATGGGCGACATCTTCTGGCACTTCGGTAATGTTCGGGTCTTCATTCAGTGCTTCGGTCATTTCCGTCACTTTCATCGCATGTGCAGTTATCACGAAGTGAAAGATTGCCCCAACTGTGCATGAGCTGATATGGCATTTACTTACCGAAGAGGTGAAGATGGAGGCCGTGAGCTCCAATGACTGCGGTAATTACAGGCTTAGGGGCATTTACAGGTGTTAACAGTTATCCTGGGGGGGCAGTGAGGGGGAACTATGGAGGGTGGGGGTTTTTAGTAGTTGGGGGGTTGAATTAACCATTTACTTGCCTGTGAATAGAGACACACTATCATGGTTTCCTTTTAATGTGAGCAATAAGGTAGGTTTGTGTAAATAAATACAATTTACTTCTGGAACTTCAGAAAGTGTTTCTGCACATTTGTTCCATAAGCCAAACTAAATGAGCCTCTGACAAAAAGTCTGCGTGTTCCTTAAAGGTAGCTAACATAACATAACAACGCCCATGCAAAGGTCACACTGTTACTAATACAGAGAAGGAAACCCGAATGTGTCTTTCGCCTTCCTACATCATCATCATCTTATCAAGCTGCGTCATTTCAGCCAAGAACAATAAAATACAAGCGCTCCGATTTATCATCATCACGTGATTACGCAGAGACTAGTCACGCGCGTTTAGGGATGTCGGATTAGTCGACTGCTATAGGTCATAGGAGGGTGTGACAGAGTATGTTGTTATCATTGTGTCAGTAGGTTAGTGCTGGAGCAACACTATAGTGACAGCAGTGATCGGGGCTGCATATCTATGCGTCGGTGAGTAAGCGGCTGCTGCTGGGCTTCAGACTTTCTGTGTATCAGTTTCTATGTTAGTCTCCCCTCCTCGCGAAGTTATTGGCTGAGCAGCGAGGGTCGCTAACAGGTGTCAGCAATAGTCACAGACCGAAACAGGAAATGGGTTCTTTCAAAAAACGACTTCTTTTAAGTTTGAATTGTAGACTTTACCAAACAGCAGTTTGTACATTATTATATATGTTCAGAAATGGTGAAATATTGCTTATCTTCAAGTTCCCATACTCCTCCCCAGGATTCTCCTCTTATCCCACTTGCTAAAAGCACGTCATTGAAATGATTACTTGTGACTTTCCTATAAACTCAAAAGCATAGTGTCAGAGGGAAGTCCCACTTATACATACCATTTGATACTAAATTCACAGTCAGTTGCAGGTGCATTGCTGCTCCATACATTTTGTATCTAGTACCAAACTGTGAGTCACACACCAATTGTAGAAGAAGAGATGCTTTATGCTTTAGTTTCTGCCACATATGGGGAACACGGGGCTCAATTTGCCTCACCTAAACTGTGCATGTACCCCCCTAGTGTGACAAACAATGTTTAAGTCTGACCCATAAGCGTAAAGGTGGCCATAGACGCAAGGATCCGCTCGTTTGGCAACATCGCCAAACGAGCCGACCTTTCCCCGATATGCCACTAATGGGCATGGCTATATCGGGGGTAATCTGAATGATCGGATTACGATGAGAGCGCAATGGGCTCCAGCGGGACAGTCGGGACAAAATCAAACCTATCCGATCGACCAAGAGACCGATCTCGGGACTCTCCACACACGGTCCAAAAATCGTACGAATCCGCGATTCGTACGATAGGATCTTTGCATCTATGGCCACGTTAAGCCTAATAAAAAATCATATGATTTTCTCCACCAGCTTTTTGGTGAAATTTGGTTTTAGGCCTTGTGGATATTTTTTTTAAAAGCTAGTAAATGATTGTTAATGGGGAAGTAAACACATTGGGACTCTTACACAGGCCTTGTCTCCAACCATAAAAACCCTCAGGCCCAGTGGAGAGCTTCAAAGAGGGACAGATGGCAGCAATGTTTGGTCACATCCCTTTTGTCTGAGCCTTCACTTCTCTGATCATAGACAGTGATTAGGTACACCTCAGTCCTGGCTTTCAATGCATATGCTCCAGATCTGCAATCAATGCGGTGGAGTCTCTTGACAGGATGAGGTGATGGCAGACATCCCCCACTTGCATTGAGTTCTGAAGAATGATGGTCCACATAGGGGTTTGGTGATTTTTCTTTTCTTTTTGGTTGGGGTGCATGTGTAGGGGCTCCATTGTGTTTAAAAGGGATTACATCACTTTTAAGAAGTTAGTATGTACATTCGGCTGAGGAGGTGAGCTTGCAGGAAACATTTGACAGTGCTGGGTAGGGCAATCTGAGATGTCTGTAATAAAGGTTAATTATTAAGCCTTGGACAAATTATAGAAAATGAAACCAACATGTTTCTGATTCTTTTTTACAGGGTGGAGTAGATCTCTCAAGTGATATGTTTGGATACTAAAGGTGTCACAAGGTAATTGTTTTTATTCCTGCTGTAAAAACGAAAGAGAAAATTCACATATCGTTCAAAAAGAATTTTAAATGGCAAACTTCCTGCTGGAATGTTCTCTAGCTACGTAGCAAATGGTCAGAAATTATGGTCCCTGGTTGGCTGCTTGTATCTGTGGAATTGTTCACTTATAATGTCTTTTCTTCTGCTTTTTCTACACTCTTCTACAAAGGAGTGTGGGAACACTAACTAAAGTACAGTTAAAGTATGCTGGAAGTGTTTCTGATCAGGCCAGAATAGCAGAAAACCCCCATAAATAGGTATTACTTACTGCAAATTCCCTTGTATCATATTTACCAGCAGTTCATTCTGTTATGCCCTGTTCTAAACATTTTATGTTTGAAGTACCCATATTTAAGATAAATTTTAGATGTGTATAGTTGCTGGAAGGAAGAGCTAAAAAGCCCTATACCTTAAATGATTAAAATAAACTAAATTTTTTTGATGATAAAAAGTCATCTCTTCTACGGAAAAATGGACTGCCTTTGTAATGCTTGAGCAGGCTACTATATGTGATAGCTGTGTAGCAACAGAACATATTAAGGAATGTGTTTCAAGGGGTTGTTTGAAACTTTGTATTACCGCACACCTCCTTCCACTTTTTCTGCGTAGTGGTGCTGGTCCACCGTTGACCTTGCCTGGTCACCTTAATGCTTTGTATTCTCGAAAAACGGTCCGCACACACCAATGTTGCAGTCGGGGATAGTGCCCCTTTTATTAATGCCACCAACAATAAATATTCAACGTTTCGGGGGGACACAGCCTGAAGAAGGGAGGCTGTGTCCCCCGAAACGTTGAATATTTATTGTTGGTGGCATTAATAAAAGGGGCACTATCCCCGACTGCAACATTGGTGTGTGCGGACCGTTTTTCGAGAATACAAAGTTTCAAGGGGTTGTACCTGAGATAAGCAGAGAAGGGGGACCGGGTTGCTTTCACTGTTACTTAGCTGTGTGTTTAATACCTGCTTGTGCTTTATTTTCGGCAGTCATGGAGAATGAATTATTAAATCATCCTCATGTTAATAACATGGTAAATGGACATCAGGATGCCACCTGTGATTCTCTTAGCATGAAGAATGATGCAGAAATGCTGGAACAGATAAAACAGCTTCTAATGGAAAATAATAATCTAAAAGGTAGAAAAACTGGTTATAATGATAATGTATTGCTTATAACATATACAAGTATCATTGTTTGTAGATCTCTACCATAATAGCCAGAACACTACTTCCTGCTTTGCAGCTCTCTTGGTTTCCACTGATTGGTTTCCACTCACATGGGCCATAACTGTTGCTTTTGAATCTGAGCTGAATGCTGAGGATCAATTGCAAACTCACTGAACAGTTATGTCCCATGTGGCCCCCCCCCTTTAAGTTACTGACTAAAGGTGGCCATACATGGAGAGATCCACTCGTTTGGCGATGTCGCCAAACGAGCGGATCTCCCTCCGATATGCCCACCTTGGGATGGGCAATATCGGGCTGATCTGATCCTGGGCCCTAGGGCCCAACAATTGGATCCTAACGATGCCTAACGTGTGGTCGGATCGCGGGACCGCATCAACGAACAGATGCGCCCGCGATCCAACGGTATTTATAGTCCCTTCCAATCGAGATCTGGCGACTTTCGGTCTGTCGGCAGCTTTTATCGGCCCGTGTATGGACACCTTAACTCAGAGTTAGAGAGCTGAAAAGCAGGAAGTAGTTTTCTGGTCTGTTATATTAGACATCCAGTCACTCCAGTCTTTATACATTACATTTTTGGCAAGCTAACTATATTAGAAACATGTTTTATTTTACACATCCTATCGATTTATCCAGTTGTTATTTTTACACTGAACTGTTCCCTACAATATGTTTCTTGCATCCATCCTATTTACCACTTCAGGATTTATCATCTCTTTCATGTTGCAATTTTACATTCTCCCACCAGCAGGCTACAATTTACTCCCATTTTTTCTGTAAAATGTAGGCTGCAATATTGGGATCCCTTTTCCTCTATGTTGTACATAAATAGATGTACATAGATATGCCTCACAATGTCACAGTCAAAGCTCTTCAAATTGCAGTCAAATATTTTTGTAACTTTTTTGTTTTGAAAAGGAATATACCACTTTTAGTGCATTTTATTCACATAGTTATTGTGATGGGGGCATTATCAGAATGGCTACAGCACACTAATAAAAGTAACAAGTGTTTTATTTAGAGATATGTAACAAAAATATATTTTGAAAAATCCTGGTGCTTAAATTTGGAACCTGCTGCAAGATTTAAAACAAGTATTCTTTACCTTCATGAAATTTCCCATTTGGGTACTCTATCTATTACCTTTGATACAAGCTACTCTATGTTTTGTGTCATCTATAACTATATCTGTTTCTTATGCCAATGTCACATTCAAGCTGAAATACACTGGAATTAGACATTAAACCTAAAGGGTTAATCTTAAAATACTCATTCTTTGTGCATGCTTGGTATGTTCAACATCTTTCTAAACTATTGTCATCATTAAATATGGTTGTGCAGTAAAAACATTAGTTGAATAGGGTAGTCTTTGCATTAGACATGACTGACACAAATCACACAAATATTGTTTAAAATAGTTTTTAAAGTTTTGTACAAGATCTCAAACATCCTTAAAAATACTTTTAGTTAGATGTTTGTGCAAATCTACATCTTCTGTGATTCTATCTTACTTTTAGAAACTATGAAGCAAATGAATCAGGAGATGAAAGAACGCCTTGAAGTGCTCCTGAAGAGACATAATCAGCATTTGCTAGACTTGAAGAGTGAAAACGAGGTGTTAAGGAAGGAATTACAATGTTTAAAAGAAAGAAATGCCACATATAATCAAGTATGTATTTTACAATAAATTGCTGTTACTTGTATCTTAGCGTGGAGAAGACCACCTTCATCTAGGAGTCCATTATTTCCTACAACATAATGTATCAGACACTATAATATTTCCACTTCTTATGGTATCCTATCATTAACATGTTATTTCAGTATTTTTACTTGGCAACAGTGAAAACCTATTATTGGGAACAATGATATTTTGGAGAACACAGATAACCTTTCTAGGACTTATTTGTTTGGGAGCTTAGGCTGGCAGCTTTTGGAAAGAAAGGTTGCCACTGGACTTTTGATTTTTTTGTATACAATAATTTGAGGGCTTCAGAAAATGAAATTGCAAGCAATTAATATTCTAAGCATAAGATTTACTTTAGTATTGCTAAGCTTGGCTTAGATAACATGCAGGTGGCAATATAATCACTTGGGTTGGATTGATACAATTTTTGGAAAATCCATAAATTTTGTTTAGCAGTTGAAAATAGTATAGCCAATTTAGTATGAGTATAGTTATGTTTTACCTAGAAACATGTAAAACCATACATGCAGGGTAAATGCCTCCTGATGAAGTTCACTATAGTATTGTATATATAAAAGGCAGGGACCATTATGAATAATGATCAATCTCTGTGAAGTTCTGCATAAATGTACCATCTCTATGGCGTTATATATTAAAGTCATATTGCCAAAAACCCAAAAAATTTGGCATTTATTATACCCCGAGGATGGAAAAAGTCAGAATCCGAAAACCTGGCACTTTAGACCTGCTGAGGTTGTATTGAGGTTGTCAATGAGAGAAGTCCCGAAGGTATCCTGATCTGTGCTGGGGTTTTTCCCCCCACTGGAAATTTTCAGGAAAATGTATTGATAAATAAGGGGAAATAACCTGTGTGGATTTGGTCGGAGTATATTTCAGAAACGAATGAGATAAATTTGGATTTTAATAAGCAACCCCCTTAATGTATTGTGTAATTAATTTGTGTGTGTGTGTACCATGTCACAATGTTTTCATCATTCAGAGTAAAGTCCACATTCTCGTTTTCAGGGTATGCCAGCTTGCACTACTTCTGAGGAAGCAAGTGAAAACAAACAGCTGAAGAATCAGTTAATGCGTATACAGGCAGAGAAAGCTGACCTGCTTGGTCTTATATCTGAATTACAGCTGAAACTCGGCAGCTTTTCTGAAGATTCATTTGTTGAAATCAGAATCTCTGTAAGTTAACCCTGGCTATTTTACTGTATAAGTAAAATGCAAGATTATGAGATTACATTAGTCTAACGTTACATACCAGAGAACCCCCAGATATACCCAAAAAGCAGTCAGGTTTCAGTGGTTCAATGTCATTTTAAAATATCAAGTTTTTAATATACAATTTTTTTTTCAGGAAAAGGAATCTGGTGAAAAAGTAAATGAAGAAAAGGCAAATAAAACACCATCAGACCATAATATGTCATATAGGTACACCCTGCTTTAACTGTTTTTGTTTGTGGTTTTATGTAGTAAATTGTAATTGTTATGAGTACAACTGTGGATGGGTGTGGCTGTCTGTTTAGTACAATATTCATACAATGCTTACAGAACAGAGCAAGCCTTCCTTTGTTAGTGCTGCTATCATGTAAGTTACAAAGTTATTAAAAAATATAGTTTTGCAAGGACATGGTAGTTTAGAAGCAAGCAAATTATTAACTACCAACCCTGTGCACTTCTGTTATAGAAAACATTCTGACACTAAATCTCATTTTCTGGGTCTTTGTTTCTGCAGTTCATCTGCCTCTAGTTCATGAAACATTGTCCCAGTTAATCTTTTTTGTTACCACTATTCCTTTCTGCTGTTCTTACCTGTTCCTCCCTTCCCTACTACCCTTCGTTATTTGACTGCTTAATTTGTAATCTTCATTCTGTTCTTACCACTTCCTGTATTTGCATTGACTGGTATATTTTTCCTCACCCTGTAATATCTGCCCACATTGGTGCAGATCTAAAACCTCCTGTTCTATTTGCTCTTTCTGTTTTAAGTGTCCTCCAGCTTCATTATAGGGCCCATCTCCATTAACCCTTCAGCCTACACTAATGTTTCCACTAATGCTATATAATACATTTGCTTTACAGCTTTTCTGTATAAATTACCTATTGTTTTTTTCTGGCTTGTTGCAATTAAATTTATTGAGTAGGACAAATTCTGTCAAAGAAGAAGGGAATGGCACCGAACCAGAAGGGGCGGCAATCAGTAGGCTCCTTCGTAGCCTGAGAGAGGAAACTCAGAAAGTGGAGAGACTTGAGAAGGAATTATTTAGTGCAAATAAAAGGTGAGGATTGAAATCAATTTCTTATCCAAAAGTGTATTTGTTTATCTAGCTATGTTTAGTAAATTGTCTGGGCATATTTATTATGCACTATTGGTGTTGACTTTCCATAGTAACAGATAGTCTCCATCTGATCACTCTGGTCCTGACATTCTGGTTGAAAAGTGACAAATAGTAGCTGTATGTTCAGCTTTGTGGTGAAACAAAATACAATGTCACGGTCAGTTTCACCTGCAGTGAAACTATACAAATTATCATCATTAATAGTAGGGTGACTGGTTTTATCAATCAATGCCTTTTATAATTGTATTGTAAAAAAAACAACAACACTTAGGGGCACATTTACTTAGCTCGAGTGAAGGATTCGAATGAAAAATACTTTGAATTTTGAAGTATTTTTTTGGCTACATCGACCATCGAATTGGCTACTTCGACCGACATACGACTTCCAATCGAACGATTCAAACTAAAAATCGTTCGACTATTCAACCATTCGATAGTCGAAGTACTGTCTCTTTAAAAAAAACTTCGTCCTCCTACTTCGCCATCTAAAACCTACCGAGCATCAATGTTAGCCTATGGGGAAGGTCCCCATAGGCTTTCTAGCAATTTTTTGATCGAAGGAATTTCGTTAGATCGATGGATTAAAATCCCTCGAATCGTTCGATTTGAAGGATTTAATCGTTCGATCGAACGATTATTCCTTCGATCGAACGAATAGCGCTAAATCCTTCCATTTCAATATTCAAAGTCGAAGGATTTAACTTCGATAGTCGAATATCGAGGGTTAATTAACCCTCAATATTCGACCAATAGTAAATGTGCCCCTACGATGCAAGAATCATACATGTACAATTTATTTTACATCTTTGTTTGACATACAAAATGTTGCCCAACTTTATAAATAACCCTTGTCATTCAGACATCTATGTTTACTTCTGAAGAAATGCAATATAAAACGCTGATTTAAAAAAAAATTTTTTAATTTTGAATATATTAAATATGTTCTTTAAAGGACAAGGAAAGTCTAATAAAGAGTTAAACTCATTAGTGAGGCATACATCTTGTTGCACAGTGCTAGTGATTCTCCTTCATGTCCATCCATTCAGCAGTTTAAACTCCACACTTTAGAAAAAGATACTGAGTCAATGAAAAAAATATCCTAGAATGCAGCTCTCCTGCACTAAGATCAGGAGCATGCGTATTAGCTAGATTCAGTAAGTGGCACATGTCCATAAAATAAGATTGTAAGTGCACTTTTTACTATAACCCTGCAATGCCTGCCTTGTCCTCAATGTGAACCAGTAGTAACTGAATCACACTGTGCAGGCTGGCAGCAGGAATTTATCAACAAACAGTTTGTATTCACTCTCCTTCTGTGTTAATCAGTGTGTGTGTGTGTGTGCCAGCTTTATTCTACCTCCTGTGCTTGCCCTCAGCATATTGTGACCCAGCTGACATGCTAGGTCAGTGGGGGGAGGAACTTTTGCCCGTGCACAGACTATAGCGGAGGCCATGTTAGTGATTTAAGTGTTTTCCAAAGCCTTCCAGAGCTTGGAATGCAAACATATAATACACAAAGAGTGGAAAGGAAATGCCAGTTCTTTATAAATAATTGTACATTGCCAAAACCAAACAACAAAATACATTTTTTCAAAAGGTTGGATGAACTAGAAAAACAAACCTCTGAACTCTGTGACAAGGACGTGCAAACAGATCAAAAACAGAGTCAGTCTGAAGTGATAGTAAGTATACGTACCATACCACACAAAATGCATTACATATAAATTAAGGGGAAAGCGCTATTTTATTACATTTGACCCCTTTTGCAGCACTATGTGCTTGTTGTTAGTCTTTGACACCTCTAAAGTGAAGGAGATTTATACACTAATTGGGGTGTGTACAATTCAGCTAAAGTATTATCTCTTTGCATATATCATGTCCTGCTATGTTACTATACTGTGCTGTTTTTTTAAACAAAGTAACATTATCCCAAGATTATGTGTACAGCAGAGATTCATTTATTTTGGAAAAGTAACAGAAAACATCATTGTCTATGCAAGCAAGAGAATGATCACTTAAGAACTTCTGAATGAAATAAGTGATATAAAAAGTTCCTTTCTATTCGGTGTGGTTGAGTACATAGTGCAGGTTTGGGTTTTAACCATGATCATATAGCATATTACAGTCTAATGGTTAAATAAGAAGCTTTTTCTGTCATCCATCAGTCCAACATAGTTGGGTGCATAACCAAAGTGTTCTAGGAAGGAAATATGAAAACACCTATTGTAATGCTATGTGTGCTGCTGCTTTATTTGCCAAGCACCCACACATTTCCTCTGCCTCCCTTGCATTTGACAGATTTTTGGGTATGATTAGCATTATAAAACAGATAAAGCATTCCAAAAATTCTAACTCCTGTTAAAGGTAAGAGGATAAGCAATGTGTTCATAAAGAATAGACTTTCATATACTGCATAACACTATCAAGGTACACTTGGTACTGTCAATCACTAGGGATGTAAGCACAAATATAACTGAATATTAGTCTTTATTTCTACCTGGCCATTATTTATGAGCCAAGAATAATCCATAATGTTTCTTCTGCACACTATTTTTTTTTACAGATTTCCAGTGAAGTAAATATATTAAAGGAGAAAGTGAAGTCACTGAATAAAGAACTCCAGGAAACCAATGATAAATTAAAGGAGGCCAAACAGTTAAAGAACAATCTTCAAGAAAAGTAAGATCTGGATTGTTTTCCGAGGCTTAATAAATTGCAGGCATCTCCAATTTGGTAGCTCGGTAGATAATTCAAAAGTATACTGGAACAACATAGGCAACCTGGCCAGGCACTGAGCTCTCCACATGTGTGCCCATTTACCGTAGCAGGGGGGAGATAGGGGAGAGTGACAGAGGGCAGAAAACATGGACTAGGGGTAGGCAGAAGACACTTTAACAGGTACCTGCCCAGTGCCCCCCCCCCTATTGTTGCATCCTTGGTAGGGTCTTCTTCTGCCTACTCCTATTTCTGGCCCTGGTTTAAAGAGTCCGAACCAGAGAACAGAAAGGAATATATAAATACTGCATTCTGCTCTATTTTTTTTTTTCATTTTGCAAATAAAAACAAAAAACAGTTTTTGTGCTGAAATCACATTGATATCCTTACAGTAATTATTTTCCAGATTAGAATAAACAGAAAAATATTAATCATATGCCAATTCTCCTTGAATTATGAAAATGTTGAACTTAACAAAACTTTATCACATGTTGTATACATACATACATGCCTAATGTTTTGTGAACCATTTTTTCTTGATTCCTTTTAGGTGCATATTACTAGATAAGAGACTTCAAGAAAACCAGATTGATTTGGAGGAAAAGCAAAGTCTTCGATATTGTATAAAAAAATTAGAACTTCAAGTGGAGAGTCAAGAGTCGGAAATTAAACTAGAACGAAACAAAACAGAAGCTGAAAAGTAAGCGGAATATTCATTGAACTGTTAGAATGCAATACAGATAATGTGTTTTTCTTTCAAATATTTGGCTTGTGTAGGGCAATGTATGGTTATTTGGTGTAATTAATCTTCTATCTGTACTCAAATTAATGATAATAAGTGTGATTTAGTAGAATTGTAGAATACAGGTATGAAACCTGTTATCCAGATACTTAGGACCTGGGGCTTTCCGGAAAACGGATCTTTCTTTAATTTGGATCTTCATACCTTAAGTCTACTAGAAAATGATGTAAACATTAAATAAACCCAATAGGCTGGTTTTGCTTCCAACAAGGATTCATTATATCTTAGTTTGAATCAAGTACAAGCTACTGTTTTATTATTTCAATGAAAAAGGAAATCATTTTTAAAAGAATTTAGATTATTTGAATAAAATGGCCTCTGTGGGAGAAGGCCTTCCTGAACTTTCTGGATAACCGGTTTCCGGATAACGGATCCATACCTGTACCAGATATCTACCTGGGTGTCCTTCAATAACAACTAATCAAAATGACTTAAAGGGTGCAAGACACATGCATGATAATGTTAGAATTGCTGATTCAGGATTTGATGTCTGTACTAGTATCGTATTGCTATGCTCTGGTTGTATGCTCCTGGTGTATTGCCCCGACTCTAAATGCAGAATAGAACTATAGTCTCCTGGAATGTCAGGGGTCTGAACAGTAAATTTAAGAGAGCTCTCCTCTTTGATTACATTAAAAAGTATCGGCCAGATATCTTGATGCTGCAGGAGACACACCTCACTGGTCAGAAATTGCTCTCGCTTAAAAAGCAATGGGTAGCACATGCTTACCACTCACCTTTCTCAAGCCATTCCAGGGGTGTCTCACTACTAGTTCGGAAGGGGGTACTCTTTGAATTCCTAGACATTCGCTCAGATTTTTATGGGAGGTATATTGTGTTGCACTGCAGACTAGACAATCGGTCCTTGACTCTAGTGAATCTATATTGCCCACCCCCCTTTTCACTTACTCTATTGGAACATATTTATAATATCCTTGCCGCATTGCCGGCAGCTCCGGTGTGTATCTTTGGCGATTTTAATACCACTTTGGATCCTTCGCTCGATAGACTGGGTACCACAACCGGCTCCAGTGCCGGTTTATCTAAATGGGTTGAATCATTAGCACTACTGGAGCTGTGGCGTTGGAAACATCCGTTAGAACGGAAATATTCCTGCTACTCTGCTAGCTACGGGTCCCTTTCACGTCTGGATATGGCCTTGGCGTCTGCGGACTTTGCCCAACTAGTCGCTTCTGCTGAGTACTTACCAAGGGCGTTTTCAGACCATGCCCCGCTTATGGTGACACTGCTCTCTACTCCAGATAGTGGTCACTCTACCTGGAGACTAAGTCCTTTGTGGCTCAGCCACCCCGTAGTTAGGGAACGGGCGCAAGCAGAATACCTCAATTATTGGTCTCTTAACGAGGGTTCAGCATCCCCTGAAATTCTTTGGGAGGCATCCAAAGTGGTAGCTAGGGGGGTGTTAATTAGTGAAATCTCAGCGGCCAGAAAGCAGAGTAAATTTGATGTTGAGGCAGCACAAGTTGCCCTAGAAGAGGCAGAGGAGGACTATAAGAATGTCCAGTCTGTCCCGAATCGATCTAGATTAACCCAAGCCCAGAGGAATCTTGAGCTGGAGCAGACCAAAATAACCAGGAAACGGCTGCTGTACGCTTCCCAAATGGTGTTTGACCAAGGGGACAAGGCTGGGAAGCTCCTGGCCAGATTAGCGAACACCAGAACCACTCAAACACTTATCCCCAGGATCAGGAATGCAGGTGGTGCCCTGGTTACTGACCCCCGAGATATCCTGGCCTGTTTTGCCTCTTATTATGAAACCCTGTATAGTTCTAAAGTCTCATATAATGGGGAACAACTTAGTACCTTTCTGAACTCTATTGATTTCCCTACCTTGACATCGGAGGAATCTAGTTACCTCGATACCCCTATTACAGAAAGGGAAGTGGCTGACGCTGTTGCGTCCTTGGCGGGTGGGAAGGCCCCGGGAGCTGATGGCTTTCCGTCGGCCTGGTACGCTCTTCATGGCATCCACATAGTACGTCATCTCCGTGCTACCCTTTTGAGTTCAATTGAGTCTGGCTCCTTGCCCCCCTCGTTTCACAATGCTATTATAGTCTTGATTCATAAAGGGGACAAGGATCCAGAACTCTGCGATTCATATCGTCCCATTTCGCTCATCAACTCAGATGCGAAGGTCTTCAAATATTAGCGACCAGGCTGATGAAAGTCATTACCTCCATTGTCCACCCCAATCAATCCGGATTCATGCCCGGGAAATCCACTGCCACTAACCTTAGGAGAGTATTCACCCACATACAGACTACTCATGACAATAGCGGGTCCAGGATCATGGTTTCGCTCGACGCAGCCAAGGCCTTTGACTCTGTCGAGTGGCCCTTCCTGTGGGAAACACTCAAGAAATTTGGCTTCGGCCCACGCTTTGTATCCCTGATTCGGCTGTTATATCAGAAACCTTCGGCCCAGATAAAAATAGGAAATCTGCTCTCCCCTTTCGCGTGGCACTAGGCAGGGTTGTCCACTCTCCCCCCTCCTCTTCGCTATTGCCATAGAACCACTAGCCCTACTTATACGACAGAATGAGAACATACACGGTTATAGGACTGGTCCCCTAGAGGATAAGCTGGCCTTGTACGCGGATGACCTTCTCCTGTTCCTAGCGGATCCGCAGGCCTCTCTTTTAACAGCTTTACTGACACTTCAGAAGTTTGGGGTCTACTCAGGTCTGGTCATTAACAATGATAAATCGGTCATTCTTCCACTGGACACAATTCCTGATCCACCTAGTACTACTCAAGGCCTTCAGTGGGTGTCCAAATTTAAGTACCTTGGGATATTCATCACATCTGATTCATCCATGTATATCGCTGACAATATACAGCCTGTGCTTAGCCAGTTCAAGAGTGCTATGGGGGTTTGGGCTACTCTGCCTTTGACTCTGTGGGGCAGAGTGAATTTATTTAAGATGATCTATCTCCCTAAATTCTTGTACAAGCTTCATAACTCCCCAATCTGGATCCCCAAATCTATCTTTCAAAGGATCAACTCAATCCTTATACCCTTTTTATGGGCCAATAAGGTCCCGCGTTTCTCATGGATAATGCTCACCGCTCCAATTTCTAAAGGCGGTCTGGCACTTCCGAATTTACACCTCTATTTTCTGGCAAGCCAAATGTATTATATGCACAGCTGGATACACATGGATGAAGCGGATACGGGCACTGTACTTCTGGCCCTTCAGCTAGGCTCATGGGAGGCATTGAGACATCTCCCTTATAGGAAACTGTGTGACTATGCAGCCTGTCCATCGACAATCACTACCCCGTTTAGGGCTTGGACCCTCGCATATCGTATAACCGGTCACCCCTCACTTGCTCAGTCCCCATTTACACCGCTCTGGGGTAATTCTCGTCTCCCTCACTTTAGGACACTACAGGATGTCCAATATTGGCCTGGATTGGGGGTTCGGACACTAGCCGATCTCCTTGTTGACAATATGTTTCCATCCTTTGAGCAACTACAAGCTAAAGTCAGAGGGGTTGGGATACAATTTTATAGGTTCTTACAGTTGCGCCATGCTTTTCAAGCACAATTTGGCTCACTCCCCATCGAATAAGCCTCCCCATCAGTCGCAACAGTGCTCCATAATCCACAAACGGGCAAGCTCACGTCACGTCTTTATAGCTCTTTGATGGACTCTGTCCCTCCACCCTTTGATAGAGCCAAACGAAAATGGTTGCTAACTATCCCCCACCTTGGTGATGAGCAGTGGGATGATGCTGTTGATGGTTTGTATCGAGATTTTATCTCGATCAGGGACAGGATGATCCAGTTTAAATTGATACATCAGTTGTATTGCTCCCCATTAAAATTGCAGAGAATGGGGGTGAGGTTGGATTCCGTCTGTCCTAAATGTCAAGGGCTTGATGCCTCCTTTTTCCACCTCATCTGGGAATGCCCCTTAATCCAGGAGTTCTGGAAGGGTGTGCTACGCTACCTGGTCGATAATATTGCCTTCCCGAATGTCTGTAGCCCTGAGCTATGCCTATTGGGCCTAGTAGACGACCTTCTCCCGCTAAACAGGTCTAGAACGCTTGCTAAAACTTTACTCTTCTATGCAAAGAAAATAATTGTTATAAACTGGATGGGACATATTGTACCGACTGTATGGGTCAACCTGGTTAATAAGATACTCCCTTCTGTTCGACTTACATATGAAGCCCGGGGTTCCTCTGGGAAGTTTGACGCGATATGGTCCCCCTGGCTAGACATTCATACTATTGAGGATGTGGGCAATTAAACTACTGTTTCAGCTACAGGTTTAGTTCCGTCTTCTACTCCAGTTATCGTTTGGGTCTGTGGAAGTGATGTTGGACCACTAACCCTCACTGTATTATGGAATGGAATGTATGTTAATTCGCGTGTCTTGTACAATGGTGCATACTGCTGTCTTGCACTTTCTTTTCTCTCTTCTATCTTTTCTTTTCCTTTTGCCTTTATTGTTTGTATTGAAAATGATAAATAAAAACTTTTTAAAAAAAAAAATGACTTAAAGGGGAGCTCCACACAAACATAACTTGAGCTTTTTGAAAAGTAAATATAATTTCAAGCAACTTTGCAGTATACATCGATTAAAAAAATAATGGTTGGAAAAATTCTGTAAGCCTAGCCCCCTGCTATACTGCTGATCTGTCTGACTTCTTTGCTGAGCTGGCTGACAACTGTTACTTTTTATCAACAGCCATCTGTCCTTAGGTATCTGTGTTATGTGGGCCTCTTTATCAAATTTTGGTTTGGAAGCCAAGTTCCCCTTTAAGAAAGAATATGCTTAAACCCTGATAGAATACAAAACTGCAAATGTACCATACACATTCAGAGGCAATATTTATTTACATCTCTGCCAACATGTTAAAAACTTCGCTAAAAACAAAGCCAGTATTAGTCAGAAGAGGGGCCCCTCAATCATATTACCAAGATTAAACAATCCTAATGTATGAAATCCATTTAATCTAATTCACACATATTATACTATTGCAATGAATAATATCATGCATAGTGTAAAGTTTATAGTATCTCTAAACGAGTCACAATGGTGAATAAAGTATAATATTGTATATGCACAGTCCACAGCTGTTTGTATAACTCCAATTATTGGAGGAATGTCATGATTTAAAGTTCAAATGTAGGCACACTTAGGGGCAGATTTACTAAGATTTGAATGGTAAATTCAAATTCAAAATTCTTTTTGGTTAAAACTCACAAATTGGAATTTAAAACCACCAACTCAAATTTTTATTCGACTGTGAGATTTATCATACCTTGACCGGTTCTAATTCGACTATTCTCCACCTAAAACCTGATGGGTTCACGTAGAAGTCATCGGCAGCGGTCCCTGGAAATATTTGAAGATGTCAGTAGTAGTGATGAGCCAAATTTCTGCCAAGTTTTGCTTAGAAAATGATGCCCCATAGTCTCCAATGGGAGAAAATAAATTGTTGCATGTCAAAAGATGAGGTTTATTTTTTTCGGAGGAAAACTCGATTTGAGTTTTCTGGTCAGGACTATTCAATCGAATTTTAGATGTTACAGTTTTTTTCATAAATAACATACCACTGGAATTGTGAATAAAATTGAATTTATTAAAACTTCACATTACTCTAAAATTTTATTTTTGATAAATAACCCCCTTATTGTAACATGCATTCAATATTACTTTTGCTGTAAGTAAAAATCATTGTTTAAATGGCATATCAATTTACCACCCGGTGATATTCACACTGGCTCTGCGTCATTCCCATAGTTTTAAAGATTGTAGTTCTTATTTGAATTCCTGCCCGCTCCCATCTGGAGAATTAGGGCAATATATGTCTGGGAATTTTTTTTTTTAACCTTATTTATACTCCTGCCCTGTGAACTTTACTGGTAAAAATGTCTGTAGGAGTTTGGATGATGGAGCTTGTTTCCCTACATATCGGTATCCCAACACTATTCAGAAGTGCTTCAAGCAGAGGAAATTATAAGTACAGGTATAGGACCAGTTATCTAGAATGTCCGGGATCTGGGAGAAGTGCTGAGATGCTTCATGCACCAGTAATTTATGATTATACCATTTCTGTCCCGGCTCTCTTCAGGACAGAACAGCAGTCTCTCATGTTACACATGCATGATATTAGCAGTGTACTATGGCTAATATAATAAGATAAAAAATAAACTCTAAAAGTGTTCAGAAGAGCATGTTGATTACATAAAACATATGAGGATATATTCATGGGTAGGTAGATCAACAGCCATTTTTCAAATGCTAAAATTTGTAACTGAATATCTGAAAGTTTAAGAGGTTTTTTTTAAATTATTGGCCATTATTAAAAGAATAATCTTTCACATATAATATATACATTTTATAAGTGTAAGAATTACAAATGTTTATGTTTTTTTATCTGCTCCATAGAAATCAATTAGCCATCTTGCAGGTTTCATATGATAAACTGAACTCAGAACATCAGCAACTAAGGAGAAGTGAGGTATGTGCAACTAGTAACTAGTTCATGAAGAATAATTCTCTGTAGGTTTTTAAACGATGTGCTTCAGTTTGCGTGCACACTGATCAAGAATTTATTTTGTATGGTGCACATTTTGGCTTTATAAGTAATTATATGTATGTGTAGTTTTTATTTATTATTTAGAATTATTTTCAGAATTTGGCTTTTACTTGTGTTACTAGCCCTATACGTTGAGTCAATGTGACTTCTAAGAACCTCTGAAAATCATGTGTAATAATTGGAATACAGCCAAACATGCTGAATAAAGGAGCTCTGAACTGACCTTTTGCAGAGTTAAGACAGATATGGGACTTGTTATTCAGAATGCTCAGGACTTGGGGATTTTTCTGTAGTTTGGATCTATTTACCTTAAGTATATTAAAAAATAATTTAAACATTAAATAAACCCAATTCGAATGTTTTGTCTCTGATAAGGATTAATTATATATTCGTTAGGATCAAGTACAAGGTCTGTTTTATTATTACAGAGGAAAAGCTAATTATTTAAAAAAATGGAGGCTGTTCCATAATTCTGAACTTCCTGGGTAATAGGTTTCCGGATAACCGATCTTATACCTGTACAAGTTTCATTATATATGTTCTTACCGACACACGTAATCCTGTCTCTAGGTGATCTCTAGTCCTAAACCCCATCATCTAGTCATATCACATCATGTGTCATCTTGGTGGGAAGATCAAAACATTGTGTGGGCTGTGGTGGCAGGCACCCTTAGGGTCAGTCCACACGAGCAGATTTGGGGAGATTAGTCGCCCCAGCGACAAATTGACTCTTCTTCGGGGTGACAATCTCCCCGAACCTTCCCACTGCCCTCCGCCGGCTAAAATGAAAAATGCTTGCGGCAATGCACACGTGGCGCATTGTTTTCCGAAGTTGCCTCAAAGCCGTCGGAGGGCAGGGGGAAGGCAGTACAGGGAGATTGTCGTACCAAAGAAGAGGCGGTTTGTCGATGGGGCGACTAATCTCCCCGAATCTGCTTGTGTGGACTGACCCTTAATGTAAACTTTGTTCTTGTAGTAATTGTGGCTGATTAACATTTTGGAAGGGGCAGATTGGGTGATTGTTAGTTAGTAATTTGTGTTTTATACAATGGGATGATGGTGCTGATTGATTGAGTAGGGTCATACGTTTTACTTTGTTACAAAAAATGTTTAACTAGCATAAAAAGTAAAGCCCTGAATTGCCTTAGCTTGTTTAGACCATATGTTCTTTTCTGTTTCATTTCATCACAGAGTGAAAAAGTTTCCAAAACCATGTTCAATGAGCTGCTTGAAAAGCTTGATGCGTGTGAGAAGGCACTGGCAAAAAAACAATTAGAAATTGATGAAATGAGAGAAATTGACACAAAACACAAGGAGGATAAAGAAACTATTGAACTTCTTCGTGCTCAGGTGACACTGTTGGTCTGTGCAAGCATAAACATTCTCTGGGCTAAGCTAAATTAAGATGATTTGACTGCTAATTTTAAGATAGCTGTAGGATGTGTGTGTGGTTTAACAGTTGTGTAAAAATAAAAACTGGGTAAGTAGATAGTATGTGCAAAATAAAACATGTTTCTAATATAGTTATTTAGCCAAAAATGTCATCTTCAAAGGCTGGAGTGACTGGATGTCTAACATAATAACCAAAACCCAATTTCCTGCTTCTCAGCTCTCTAACTCAAGTCACTGACTGGTTGATGCCTGGTAACTAATCAGTGTAAACCAAGAGAGCTGAAAAGCAGGAAGTAGTGTTCTGGCTATTAAGTTGGACATCCAGTCACTCCAGCCTGCCAGTTATTATTAATTTTACACTGAACTGTTCCTTTAAGGTTGCTGTAGACAACTGAAACCTGGCTAGTGGGAGAAACGCATGTAAGGTGTTACAAGGCACTCGGGCCCAGAAAATTGGGCTCAACCTTACTTTGTATTCAGGATCCATTTTGGAATCAAATCCAGTAGTCCATACCCTGCTCTATTGGAGGGTTTGGTCATAGATATATATCACAAGGTGGGGTTGTGATATAGGGGGAGCATGTGCCTATATAAGGTTTCAGTAACGTGCATGAAGAATTTTTCTTTGTATCTTGTGCAGATTGAAGTGTATTGTGCAGATTTCCACGCTGAAAAATCTGCTAGAGAGAACATTAATCAAGAGAAGGAGCAGTTAGCAGATCGCTATGCGTATATGATGCAACAAAATGAAGAAATGATGGCCAGGTATTTGTTTTTTATTACACAGCAATATATTCATCTATATTCAATTGTGCCTGGTCTAAACCTAGAACATCTAAAATGTAAAGTTGCCTATTTTTTCTGTTAGGGCAAGAAGGTTACACAAAGAGTAAGGGTCTGTTTATACATTTATAAAATGTGGAATAAAGTACTGTATATCACATTTTGATGTAACAAATGCAAACATTTTTATTTGTGTTCATTTTTGCTGTGCCCACATCCACATAACATTTTACACAGGTTGGCTTTTACACAATTTTTTCTTTTTGCATATGAACAGGGATGCGAATGGAATATTATTTAACAAATGTACATCAGCAGGAATAGGAAAAAAGGTTTTGTGTGTGAATGCATGTATTAGCACTACTGGTTTTCTGACTTCTTTGGTTCAAGCCCCACTTTAACGTCCAGTGTTTAGTGTGAACCCCCCTTTGCTTATATAATGATTTGGGTGTTGGGTAAGACAACACCCAAATCTCTCCATAACTATCCTTCAGGTTGAGCCCCTTATCCATTGCCCAGGACACCCCTATGTTGGTTCAGCCTCACAGAATCATTGCACTAGATGGTTACTGCAATTTGGCCACCAGGCCTGGACTGGGAGTCAAAATAGGCCCTGTTATTCCAAGTAGACAGATGCCCAAACAGCCCCCTACCAGCCCACTATATGGTAACTTTCTATGGAACCAGCAGCCCTTCTGGCATTTGCCAGAACCCTCAGATTGCCAGTCCGGGCCTGTTGGCCACATCTGACTATTTTTCATTTCCACCCAAGTTACAAGGCACACCATGTTAGTAGAAAAGTATTTGTGCAGTAAAGAGCTCTACAAAATAAACAAGGCCATGGCAGTAGCTACATTTTATACAAATCTCTACACCTAACACAGGTCTCTTCCCATTTGCTGTAGATAGAAGTTCAGTGAGTAGCCCTGCACAGTTGATTATCACATCAAGTATGCACTATTTTGAGAAGATATTCATGGGTCCAAGAGCAACTATTGATTACAACAGAATGGGACCGATCACATGGCTGGTAGCAGCATTCACTATGGTATTGGATTTAGAACTTCATAAAAAAAACACACTGTATACAAGGGACACTTCCAATAAGGTTTAGCTTGATACAGTTCTACCCCCACTGGAAATTGCTCCTGTTGGTAACATTGAGCCACTCTTTGAACCAAAGATTATCGAACTTTGCTCATAACAGACATAAGCATCATATTATATATCATGTTTTTTTTGTTTCTTGCTGAGAAGCAAGCATCTATATAATAAATTATAGAAACTTCCATTCAGGCATTTGAGAACAGCAACCATGTTTTTAAAGGACAAGGAAAGGCAAAAAAATAAAATCCCATTTTTACTTTCTTTTAAGAAACCTATCTCCAATATACTTTAATTAAAAAATGTGTACCGTTTTTATAAGAAACCTGACTGTATGCAGTGAAATTCTACCTTCATTTACTGCTGTGGATAGGCATTGTCAGACTGTCCCTAACTGCTGAGCAGGGAAACAATCATACTTATGAACAGCAGGGGAAGCCCCCGCCTTACTTGCCAGCCATGCAGAACTCAAGCAGCTTTGTTTGATGATCCCTAAGCAGCCCAGACCACACTGAGCATGTGCAGGGTCAGGGTCAGGCAAAGATGTTTAACAAAGTTACAAGATGACAGCCCCCTGTGGCCAACTTTGAAAGCATAAACCATTTGTTTGATTAGGCTTGTGGTGCAGTAAGTTCATGCTTATGTTTAGTATACAAAATACAGCATTTCTAGCCTTATTCTATTTTAGACTTTCCTTGTCCTTTAATATATCCTACTTATCAGCAGCAAAATTGATGGTTTAACTGGAATGTGCCAAATTGTATTCTGTTTCCTTAAGGCATTCAATAGAACAGCTCCAGAGGCGCCATAGTTCCACAAGATCAGTGGATGCCAGTGAGAGTCCTTATATAGTGCCAAGAGGTATGTATAATCACTGTTATACATGTTGTTACATGACCTGTTATAAAAATACAGCATTTATATTCTAAAGGCTGGTATGCCTGGTATATTCCGGTTAATGGTTTTGCCTGAAAAGTGCAAGTCCCCAAAGAAGTAAAGATCTTGCTGTGACAGATTTGGGCAAAAAATATGCCCCACCAGCATAAAAGCATCTGAATAGAAGTTTACTGCTTTTATCAGCCTTCATATCTTTTTCAGGTGCAGACAACATGGAGCAGCCAAGTATTACTGTGCATACATGTCCAAAATGTAACCTGACTGTTCCAGACATGGATACACTGCAGATTCATGTTATGGACTGTATCACCTAAGCCTCCATTTGGGCCACTGAATACAACATATCTTTCTTTGCCTTTTAGAAGTGTGATAGATATATATATATATATTTTTTTTAAACTGACATGTTTTTGTAGATTTTCACTGCATTTGAAATGATTCCTCCGCTACCTGCAGCACGTGATATATATTTTATTACCAAGCACTTTACAAAACACACATTTGTACTTAAAGTTTTGATTTTTGTTTTCAACATCAAGGTCTTAAAGAAAGTTCAGCTAATATGATTTTCACTCTGCAGATGTCTTATTACACAAAAGCTAAACACACAACTAAATACTGTAAAATGACCAGTAATGCCTAATGTCATTTGGTTCCATACGCTGAAACTATGCTTTTACTTTAACTTTTTACTGTTAAGTTTAATAAATACATTTTCTTTACTTAATTCTGTGCATAGGTTTTTATGAATAGGCAGAGGTGCTTTTTTAGCTTTCCCTAAAGATATGAAAGAACAGTGACCTTAAAAGGAAGAATAGTATCCTAAAGTAGTAGTTCACTTTATTCACGTGGGACTCAAATCCTTATCATATTCACCTCCTATGCCTTTCACATTTAGTACAGAGATGAATAATTCACAGCTGGCCACCTGTTTTGAACGACAACTTATTTAGCTGGTTATTGGTTAAATCTTCCTCGTAGGACTGGTAATAAAATGCACTAGCCTACAGTGGATATTTAATAAATATGTCCAATTATGATTCACATAATCCGTTATTTCTGAGCTCCTCAATCTAACTTTTTTCCAGTTGAAACAAAAAACAGCATAGTTGATTTGGGAGCAAATCATATTGAGAAAGCACAATAAGTTCAAAGCCTTTGAGATAATTCTATGAGGGCCTATTTACATTTAAAGGAACAGTAACACTAAATATTAAGTTGAAAATTCATTCTGTGCCCCTCTAATAATATCTCTGCCCTGCTCAAAGTCAATTGCTTACGTTAAGGACATAGGGGCGTTCTACAACAAAGAACCACAGGTCAGTTTTTTTTTTTTCTTTATTGGAAGGGGACAACGCCCTAGCATGAAGTTAAGCATCTCACCCCAGAGGCGGGTGCAAGTCTATAAATTTAGGCGCCAGAAGCTGGAAGTCAGTAGTACTAGGTCACGTGCGGGGAAAGCAGGAGAAGAGCTCAACCAAGACCTGCCCAGCCCGAACCTGCTTGTTTCTGCACATCACTAATTTAAAGCATTCAGGACTGGTTTACAGTTGATATTCCAGTTCAGCACAATGATGTTGAGGCCAGAAAAATATTACCAGCATTACCATCAAGGCAAAGTAATCTTGTGTGGCCCTTGCTTTGAGGGCCTTTCCCAAACTTAGTACAAAGAACATCCAGAATTGTCTTTTTACCCCATGCACTGAATTTGGGAATCTGGGTATTTCCAAAGTGATGAATACAGTAGCCTGTGTAGACATCTACAAAAACGATTCAATTGTTATGATGGAAAATAGAGTATAACAATGCAAATCCTCTGAACACATGGCAGACTTCTTTACTAGAAAATTGACTAAGTAATAGACTATGGGCCGATATACAACCCCTATTTTATACTAGTGATAATAATGTAAATAATAATGTAGTTGTTTGATATTTTTATTTGCACTTGAGGTATGTTTCACACTTGTTTTAAGTTTGGAAGATTTTAGAAAATGCATTATGCACTTAATAGCACATACACATACTGCTGGTAGCAAACATGACAATATTTAAGTAAACACTTGCAATAAGTACAAGAATCCCACAAGTTACTTTTGGATAGTTGATCTGATAAAACTTCATTTCAGGCATTTGACATTTCTACTAGAATAGCCAATAATATGTTGTTTGAACATCTCATAGCAGCAAAGTAAATCCAAACATTATAGAGGCAGTTCTCTGAAATGTAATTTGTTTTACTGATGGCAAAAACAAAACAATTTCTGACAAAGGAAATCATTTTAAGTGGTACTCATTATATGACTTCAGAAAAAAATTAACCTTAAATACAAAAGATTCGGTTCATTTCATAATACAGCGTGGCACTAAAGACAAATTCATTTTGATACCCTCTGGTAAGAGAGAGGCTGAAACTGGCCATGGTAAGTAAACAGTCATTTAAAACTCCTCTAAGAAGTGTCCTCAATGGTTATCATTTCTGACTTGCCTGAGTCTTTGTCAGTGCAAGTTATATGTAATGATCCATCCCTGAAAGACAGACATCAAAATTAGAACATTAGTAAAATAAGCAAAATACAAGGGATCTTACACTGCCAATTAAATGAGAGCATATTAAGACTTACAAAATGGATTTAAAAAATTAATTACTGCTAAAAGTTCTGATATGATATGAATATATAGGACATTACATACCATGAAACAGATTCATGTAATTACATCAGATATTTTTTTATATTTCATCCTCCATGGATGAAATATAAAATATGAAGTACCGTATATACTCGTGTATAAGCCGACCCGTGTATAAGCCGAGGTACCTAATTTTACCTACAAAAATGGGAAAACTTATTGACTCTTGTATAAGCCTAGGGGGAGAAATGCATTTCACAATCCTGATCCCGACTGTGTGCCAGCGAACTACAAGCCAGTGAACTACAAGCCAGTGAACTAGAAGCCAGTGAACTGAGCACAGTGGGGGGGCTGAAGCTGAAGGAGGGCTGGAGAGACTAAGGTTGAACATAGTTGTGTGGCCAGACCAAAAGTGACAGGAAAGTTGCAGCAAGTTCTACTCTGCACACACTCACCTCCACAGTCTGTCCCAGCTCCAAATGAAATCCCACCACACACACAGCATGCAGCCAGGCAGAGAAACAATCCCAGGGAATTCGTGCTGTGCTGCTCAAGTCCTCCCTCTCTCTCTCTCTTGTGCTGCACGAGTCTGCTCGATCTCCCTCCCCCTCCCTTCCTGCTTTTCAAGTCTCCCGTTCTCTTCGTGCTGCTTTCTCCGTGTCACAGCCCGAGTAATCTGATCGGGCTGCAGGAATGTGACAAGGGAGGAGCGGAGCCGAGCACCAGTTGATTCAGACAGCAGAAAAGAAAAGCTGCGCATGTGCCAGGGTTCTACTGCGGGTCAGTGTAAAGCCGGGAGGCGCTTCCTGATGACGCACTGAAGCAGTCAGAGAGGAAGACTTTTGCCAGGATGGGGGTGAGTGAGAGCACGCAGGAGCTCCTAAGCGCAGCCTTTCCTTTTGCAGCCTGACCCGCGTATAAGCCGAGGTAGAGTTTTTCAGCACATTTTGGGTGCTGAAAAACTCGGCTTATACGCGAGTATATACGGTATATTAAAATGATTTAGCATTCACTTCCCAAAGCAAGACAAACAACATTTTTATTTGATATTTAGCTTTAATTCTGGAAATGAAAAGTGTGCCCAACTGGCTAATGTAGACTGCCTATTGGAAGAAAAGGTAAAATGGAGAGGTCCATGTTTTAACCTGGGATAAAGGGCCAACACATTAAGGGGCCTGTTTCTCATGCTGTGTAAAACATTACTGGTGATGTTGCACATAGCAACCAGCCAGCAATTTGATTTGAACAGTTAGAAAATGAAAGCTATGGGCAACATCACTGGTGATGATTTTCTCCAATGTTTTACACAGCATGATAAATAGGTCCCTCACTGTAGGTATTTCTGTAACCCCAGATAAGTGGCCTTTGATTAGTGAACATAACCCTTGTACGAGATTGATAGACCTATGTTACCACCTTAAGCTGCCTATACACACCTATAGAATATATGAAACAATTATGGTACATGTATGCTGACAACCATTGGATTGAAAATGTTGTCTTTTGATGCACCATGTCGGCCAGTGGATTGAGCACAGGTTGATAAATTGCAAGGAATAATAATCTGTTTGGGTCACCTTTTATCTATAAAAGGAAAATCAGATGGCAGCAAAGTTTCTCGTCCTTCTCAGAAAGAGGATGACAATGTGTTGACCACAGTGCAATGCCATAAAGAAAATAATTTTCAATTTCATTTTTTTTGAATTCCACATTAATGATATGGCCTCCTTTATGATTATTAAAAGGGATCTACCTAAGTATATTTTGACAAATAAAGACAACTAAGCTGTTTATCAGTTGAATTCAAATTTGTAGTGATTAAAATAAAAATCAAACATTTTTGTGCATGTAATTTTGTATATAGTATAATCTGATTATATTTTGAGAGACCAAGAACACTTTGTAAAATACATTGGGCAGCTTGTGAGGGTTTCAGTCTAGGATAGCAGTGTCATAAACAACCAAAAACATTTGAGATAATGTTGAAATTAAATTCCAATACAAGCTTCCTAGAGTATATATGGTACCTAGATGTACCACTCTGAATGGATTAGCCCAAATACTAAAACAAAGTGCAGTCTTGGAATAGAAAGTGTTCAGAATAATCACAGTCAAACATCACTAACCTGATCAATCACTGTTTTTGGTAGGAATTATATTTCTACATGGCAAATAATTTACTACAGTAGAACCCCCATTTTACATCCCCTGATTTTAAGTTTGTGGACCCACTTATATTTTATGCATAATACATTTCCCTGATTTTACATTTTCCTGGATTTAACACCATTTTTTTCTGGTCCCCTGAAAAATGTAAAACGGGGTTCTACTGTAGTAGGTAATAGAGCAGTAGTAATAGAAAACAGTCATGATACATGCATGTGGCCGAGTCTGTGTAAATGAATTGTAAATTGAGACTTGTTCCAAATAATAGTGTGGAGTTCAATTAGTGAGGTCATTCATTCTGTGAAAAAACAGGTGTCAATTACAGACATTATTTAATTGGATTTGAGAGGGGGAAACCACGTAAAGAAGTGCAGAAAATGACAGGCTGCTCAGTGTTTTAAAATGCTTTAAAATGGCAACCAAAACCTAAAAAACATGGAAGAAAATGGAAAACGAATGGATACTTGAATAGCCAAAATAGCAAAGATTCAGCCAATGATCAGCTCCAGGAAGATCAAAGAAGGTGTAAAGTTACCTGTGATACTGTTACAATTAGAAGAAGCCTATGTGAAGCCAAACTATTGGCAACCCCCCCCCCCCAAAGTCCCATTTTTGCCAAAGAACACACTGAATGGCCTAAAGAGAATAGTGCAACATTCTGTGGACAGATGAAAGCAAGATTGTTCTTTTTGGTTTTAGGGGCCGCAGACAATTTGTCAGACGACCCCCAAACACTAAATTCAAGCCACAGTACAGTGTGAAGACAGAGAAGCATGGTGGCACAAGCATCATGATATGGGGATGTTTCTCATATGGTGTTGGGCCTATTTATCAAAAATAATGTTTCTGAGGCAAAACCAAGAAATTCAGAAGAATTGTCAAATGTAACAGGTGCCAGAAGTTGGTGGACTCCATGTAACACAGATGTGCAGCAGTTCTCAGAAACAGTGGTTATACAACTAAATATTAGTTCACTGATTCAAAGAATGTTTATGCAGTGAATGTTTAAGTTTGTAAAGAAGAATGCAGACATTGCTATTTTTGGAACAGCTGGAAAAACACAAATGTGATACATGTTTCTTCATGTTTTGATTTGGAATAGAATGTGCAGTGTTCCCAATGTATTTGCGTGTATGGAAATAAAAGCTCTTATAAGGATTTTGAGCTTTATTCACTTTTTTAACCCTTTAAGTGCCACAGAACGTAGAATCTACGTTCTGTGGAAAAGTATCTTGAAATGCCACAGAACGTAGATTCTACGTTCTGCAGCATAAGCGTGCGGGGAGCTCAGGAGCGGCTTTAAATGCTGCTCGCTCCTTCCCCGCTCGCTCACAACCCCCTAGGCAACGAGCGGAGCGGGTGGGAAAGGGGCTCCTGAGGCGCGATCGTCCAGGGGCCCCCAAAAACGCAACAGACGCACGTGGCTGCGCGCTGCTGCTGCTGCCTGCACTTCCGGGTCCCTCCAGCGACGCCCACGCATCGGATCAACGGATCTGGCGACTCCCTCCTGCTTCTCCACTCCTCCTGCCATCATGGACACAGATCTGCAGCTACACACCCCAGGTTAGTGTAACACACACACAAAATACACTTACACACACTTTATACACTAATACATGCTTAGATTTACACTTACACACACTCACATACATTTTTGGGGGATCAGGGGGGTCACACACACTTGGGGGGGTACATACACTTGCACACACAAACACATGCACATAACATGCAATTTACCAATTGTACACATGCGCACACACATACACTGTTGTGTAGCTTTTTTTTTTTTTTTTTTCATATTGCATTGTTGTGTTTTTGGCTCAAAAAAATGTTTTATTGCCTTTGCGAATAGCGTATTCGCTAACCGTACTGTGCAATACCTTTTGTATGTTATTTCGGTGATTATTTGGAAATTTTAGGGATTTTGGTGCATTGTTAGCCATTTTATTGCATTTTCAGCGCTGCATAACTGTTGCTTGCTTTATTCTGTCCGTAAAACCTATTTTGCCAAGCTATAATATTCAAACTGTAATTCTGATGTCTGATTACACTAGTCTGAAAAAAAAAGCATAGATTTTTGTGGTTTTATTGGATTTTAGTAATTTTATTTGAATTTCACACTTTCTGTATTATTTTGTTATGTCTTGTAAATTTTATCTACTATATATCCAATTGGGCGTCTCTGTGCGCCACATAGTTTGGTAAATCTGTGAATATTGGGCATGAAAGTGTTCAGTAGACACCTGTCGTTCATATTTAGGATGGTTTATGCGGATACTTTACGAAATGTGGGACATATAATGGGGTAAAATTCAAGCTTCGTGACGATTTTCAGAAATTTGATAAAAACCGTTACGTTCAGCAGTACTTTGCAGTTTGGCAGTTTGCAGTAGAAACACATATTTACCCATATTGGATTCGTCAGAATGTGTACTTTCTGAAAATATATGGTTTTCTGGGGTCTCTGTACTGTTAGGGGGGTCTAATGTCGCATAATACACACACCAGGTGCTTATATTGCAGCAGCCAGCGCGTCAGCTGTGAAAATGTATATACACTATTGTCATTTGGGGGTCTCTGTGCGCCACATAGTTTGGTATATCTATGCATATTGGGCATCAAAGTGTTCAGTAGACCCCTGGCGTTCATATTTAGGATGTTTTATGCTGATACGTTACGAAATGTGGGGCATATAATGGGGTAAAATTCAAGCTTTGTGACGATTTTCAGAAATTTGATAAAAACCGTTACTTTCAGCATTGCTTTGCAGTTTGGCAGTTTGCAGTAGGAACACATATTTACCCATATTGGATTCGTCAGAATGTGTACTTTCTGAAAATGTATGGTTTTCTGGGGTCTCTGTACTGTTAGGGGGGTCTAATGTCGCATAATACACACACCAGGTGCTCATATTGCAGCAGCCAGCGCGTCAGCCGTGAAAATGTATATACACTATTGTCATTTGGGGGTCTCTGTGCGCCACATAGTTTGGTATATCTATGCATATTGGGCATCAAAGTGTTCAGTAGACCCCTGGCGTTCATATTTAGGATGTTTTATGCTGATACGTTACGAAATGTGGGGCATATAATGGGGTAAAATTCAAGCTTTGTGACGATTTTCAGAAATTTGATAAAAAACGCTACTTTCAGCATTGCTTTGCAGTTTGGCAGTTTGGAGTAGGAACACATATTTACCCATATTGGATTCGTCAGAATGTGTACTTTCTGAAAATATATGGTTTTCTGGGGTCTCTGTACTGTTAGGGGGGTCTAATGTCGCATAATACACACACCAGGTGCTCATATTGCAGCAGCCAGCGCGTCAGCTGTGAAAATGTATATACACTATTGTCATTTGGGGGTCTCTGTGCGCCACATAGTTTGGTATATCTATGCATATTGGGCATCAAAGTGTTCAGTAGACCCCTGGCGTTCATATTTAGGATGTTTTATGCTGATACGTTACGAAATGTGGGGCATATAATGGGGTAAAATTCAAGCTTTGTGACGATTTTCAGAAATTTGATAAAAACCGTTACTTTCAGCATTGCTTTGCAGTTTGGCAGTTTGCAGTAGGAACACATATTTACCCATATTGGATTCGTCAGAATGTGTACTTTCTGAAAATATATGGTTTTCTGGGGTCTCTGTACTGTTAGGGGGGTCTAATGTCGCATAATACACACACCAGGTGCTCATATTGCAGCAGCCAGCGCGTCAGCCGTGAAAATGTATTTACACTATTGTCATTTGGGGGTCTCTGTGCGCCACATAGTTTGGTATATCTATGCATATTGGGCATCAAAGTGTTCAGTAGACCCTTGGCGTTCATATTTAGGATGTTTTATGCTGGTACGTTACGAAATGTGGGGCATATAATGGGGTAAAATTCAAGCTTTGTGACGATTTTCAGAAATTTGATAAAAACCGCTACTTTCAGCATTGCTTTGCAGTTTGGCAGTTTGCAGTAGGAACACATATTTACCCATATTGGATTCATCAGAATGTGTACTTTCTGAAAATATATGGTTTTCTGGGGTCTCTGTACTGTTAGGGGGGTCTAATGTCGCATAATACACACACCAGGTGCTCATATTGCAGCAGCCAGCGCGTCAGCCGTGAAAATGTATATACACTATTGTCATTTGGGGGTCTCTGTGCGCCACATAGTTTGGTATATCTATGCATATTGGGCATCAAAGTGTTCAGTAGACCCCTGGCGTTCATATTTAGGATGTTTTATGCTGATACGTTACGAAATGTGGGGCATATAATGGGGTAAAATTCAAGCTTTGTGACGATTTTCAGAAATTTGATAAAAACAATTACTTTCAGCATTGCTTTGCAGTTTGGCAGTTTGCAGTAGAAACACTTATTTACCCATATTGGATTCGTCAGAATGTGTACTTTCTGAAAATATATGGTTTTCTGGGGTCTCTGTACTGTTAGGTGGTCTAATGTCGCATAATACACACACCGGGTGGTTATATTGCAGCAGCCAGCGCGTCAGCCGTGAAAATGTCTATACATATTGTCATTTGGGGGTCTCTGTGCGCCACATAGTTTGGTATATCTATGCACATTGGGCATCAAACTGTTTAGTAGACCCATATGTTTATATTTAGGATGCTTTATGCTGGTAATGATACATGGACAATACGATGCTGGAAAGTTGAAGCTTTGAGGCAATTTCCAGATATTTCACCAAAACCGCCAAATTTGGCAAAGCTTTGCGACTCAGTAGTTTGGAGCAGAAAGCCATGGGTACCCATTTTAGATTCTGTAGAATGTGTACTTTCCAAAAATATATGGGGTTGGGGGGTAAAGATATATTTCTGTGTTTTTACCCCACAAAAATGCAGTCAATGTGTTGATTTTTCATTAGCTGAAGTTACCCACAGGACAATTTGTATGTGCTAACTTCATTTTGGGGCCTCTAAATGCCATATACTTTGGTAAACTTATGAACAATGGCCACCAAAATGTTCAGAGGAACCCTGGCAATCATATTTAGGGTGCTTTTTCTTAGTACGTAATGACACATGGGTGATATGGTGCTGGGAAGTTGAAGCTTTGAGGCAATTTTCAGATATTTCACCAAAACCGACAACTTCGGGAAAGCCTTGCAACTCAGTAGTTTGGAGCAATAAGGCATGGGTACCCATTTTAGATTCTGTAGAATGTGTACTTTCCAAAAATGTATGGGTTTGGGGGGTAAACATATATTTCTGTGTTTTTACCCCACAAAAATGCAGTCAATGTGTTGATTTTTCATTAGCTGAAGTTACCCACGGGACTGTTTGTATGCGCTAACTTCATTTTGGGGCCTCTAAATGCCAGATACTTTGGTAAACCTATGAACAATGGCCACCAAACTGTTCGGAGGAACCCTGGCAATCATATTTAGGGTGCTTTTTCTTGGTGCGTAACGATACATGGGTGATATGGTGCTGGGAAGTTGAAGCTTTGAGGCAATTTTCAGATATTTCACCAAAACCGACAATTGTGGGAAAGCCTTGCGACTCAGTAGTTTGGAGCAGAAAGGCATGGGTACCCATTTTAGATTCTGTAGAATGTGTACTTTCCAAAAATATATGGGTTTTGGGGGGTAAACATATATTTCTGTGTTTTTACCCCACAAAAATGCAGTCAATGTGTTGATTTTTCATTAGCTGAAGTTACCCACGGGACTGTTTGTATGCGCTAACTTCATTTTGGGGCCTCTAAATGCCAGATACTTTGGTAAACTTATGAACAATGGCCACCAAAATGTTCAGAGGAACCCTGGCAATCATATTTAGGGTGCTTTTTCTTAGTACGTAATGACAAATGGGTGATATGGTGCTGGGAAGTTGAAGCTTTGAGGCAATTTTCAGATATTTCACCAAAACCGACAACTTTGGGAAAGCCTTGCGACTCAGTAGTTTGGAGCAATAAGGCATGGGTACCCATTTTAGATTCTGTAGAATGTGTCCTTTCCAAAAATGTATGGGTTTGGGGGGTAACCATATATTTCTGTGTTTTTACCCCACAAAAATGCAGTCAATGTGTTGATCTTTCATTAGCTGAAGTTACCCACAGGACTATTTGTATGCACTAACTTCATTTTGGGGCCTCTAAATGCCAGATACTTTGGTAAACCTATGAACAATGGCCACCAAACTGTTCGGAGGAACCCTGGCAATCATATTTAGGGTGCTTTTTCTTGGTGCATAACGATACATGGGTGATATGGTGCTGAGAAGTTGAAGCTTTGAGACAATTTTCAGATATTTCACCAAAACCGACAATTGTGGGAAAGCCTTGCGACTCAGTAGTTTGGAGCAGAAAGGCATGGGTACCCATTTTAGATTCTGTAGAATGTGTACTTTCCAAAAATATATGGGTTTTGGGGGGTAAACATATATTTCTGTGTTTTTACCCCACAAAAATGCAGTCAATGTGTTGATTTTTCATTAGCTGAAGTTACCCATGGGACTGTTTGTATGCGCTAACTTCATTTTGGGGCCTCTAAATGCCAGATACTTTGGTAAACTTATGAACAATGGCCACCAAAATGTTCAGAGGAACCCTGGCAATCATATTTAGGGTGCTTTTTCTTAGTACGTAATGACACATGGGTGATATGGTGCTGGGAAGTTGAAGCTTTGAGGCAATTTTCAGATATTTCACCAAAACCGACAACTTTGGGAAAGCCTTGCGACTCAGTAGTTTGGAGCAGAAAGGCATGGGTACCCATTTTAGATTCAGTAGAATGTGTACTTTCCAAAAATATGTGGGTTTGGGGGGTAAACATATATTTCTGTGTTTTTACCCCACAAAAATGCAGTCAATGTGTTGATTTTTCATTAGATGAAGTTACCCACAGGACTATTTGTATGCGCTAACTTCATTTTGAGGCCTCTAAATGCCAGATACTTTGGTAAACCTATGAACAATGGCCACCAAACTGTTTGGAGGAACGCTGGCAATCATATTTAGGGTGCTTTTTCTTGGTGCGTAACGATACATGGGTGATATGGTGCTGGGAAGTTGAAGCTTTGAGGCAATTTTCAGATATTTCACCAAAACCGACAATTGTGGGAAAGCCTTGCGACTCAGTAGTTTGGAGCAGAAAGGCATGGGTACCCATTTTAGATTCGGTAGAATGTGTACTTTCCAAAAATATATGGGTTTTGGGGGTAAACATATATTTCTGTGTTTTTACCCCACAAAAATGCAGTCAATGTGTTGATCTTTCATTAGCTGAAGTTACCCACGGGACTGTTTGTATGCGCTAACTTCATTTTGGGGCCTCTAAATGCCAGATACTTTGCTAAACTTATGAACAATGACCACCAAAATGTTCAGAGGAACCCTGGCAATCATATTTAGGGTGCTTTTTCTTAGTATGTAATGATACATGGGCGATATGGTGCTGGGAAGTTGAAGGTTTGAGGCAATTTTCAGATATTTCACCAAAACCGACAATTCTGGGAAAGCCTTGCGACTCAGTAGTTTGGAGCAGAAAGGCATGGGTACCCATTTTAGATTCAGTAGAATGTGTACTTTCCAAAAATATATGGGTTTGGGGGGTAAACATATATTTCTGTGTTTTTACCCCACAAAAAATGCAGTCAATGTGTTGATTTCTCAGTAGCTGAAGTAAAGTCCTGAACAATTTGGATGTGCTAACTTCATATTGGTGTCTCTAAATGCCAGATACTTTGGTAAACCTATGCATAATGGGTATCAAACTGTTCAGTGGACCCCTGGCAATCATATTTCAGGTGCTTTTTCTTGGTACCTAATATAGTTTGGGATATGCGGAGCAGCAAAATAAAACCTTTGAAATGATTTTTCAGAATTTTGAATTTTTTGTTGAAAAACCGCTATATTCAGACAAGGTTTTATGTTTGGTAGTTGGGAGTAGAGAGACATAGTTACCCATTTTGTAATCGGCAGAATGTGTACTTTTCAAAAATGTATGGTTTTCTGGGGTAAACCTACAGTTTCAGGATTTTTTGCCTTGGAATCTAAAGCATGCCGTTTTCTGCCTTAGTGCTTTCAAAATTCGGTAATATACTGCCGGGAGTTTTTGCTGTACAGAAATCCGAAATCTCCCTAAAACTATACATATCTGGTATTGGCACGTTCGAGAGACATAAGGCTTTCCAAATCAGTTGGATTTTCATCCGTAAAATTAAATATTTTTCTGGTATAAATTGATATACGATGAAAAATGGTAATTTTTCATTTTTTTTTGGTATTTAGCACTATAAATTTTTTTGCACAGGTGGAAATACATGAAAACTCAGGCAGATTTAGAAAGCTCAGTTTCTACCGAAAAAAACAATGTATAGTTTTCCTAGGTAAACTATAAGTTTCCCCTCAGAAAATGCCCCTAAAGTGAGAGAGCACAAAATGTTTCAAAAACGGCTGGCATTTCGCGTAACCAAAATGTGAAATTCTGCTGGCACTTAAAGGGTTAAACACACTGCTATAATTCTGAGCACAACTGTAAACATTTACATATTGGAAAATAGATTTGGTTTCCAATAGTTAATAATAAAGCTCTAAATGAAAGTGTATATAGTACATCCACCACAGATCCAAACTGACCGTACCTCTTCATTGTCAGCACTGTTAATATGTCACGAACACCACTAGTTTTCTTTTGTAAATCTTTGAGAACAACCTGTAAATGAAACACCAACAGTGACAATGCATATGGTGAAAAAAGCACATAACTTGATTTGATGCATTTACACAGTTACATATTTATATTGTATATGGTTTCTACTTCTTGTGCCCCTCCCCCAGCTACTTCCAAATGGCAGCATTGCACTGAATACTGTGAGCCTGCGGATTGTGCTTTGGTACGAAACGTATGCACAGACATACAGAATAGACAACTTTTAAACCAACACATTTATTTTCATTCACTTTTTCAGGGTTGGTTTTTGGACTTTTTCAGCACACACACACACCCATACACACAGGGGGTTATTGATTAAACGAGAAACAAACCCTTAATAAAAAAAAAATCCCTACCCTACATAGGCCCCCCAGCCTAGCTACTAACACGGGCAAATGCCCCTAAGTCTTTACTTACCCCTCTGTGCAAATTCTGTCCAGTGGAGTTCACGGGTGCCATCTTTAGCTGCTTCAGTAATCTTCAGAATGAGCCCGGCACTTCAGCAATTTTCGTAAGTTTTGGCACATGCGCAGTTGTCACGAGATGGACGATTGCTCCAACTTCACTGCTTCGCCGGTCTAATTCCAAAGATTACCATAGAGAAGAAGATGGCTGTCGTGAACTCCGCTGGACAGAATCTGCACAGACGGGTGAGTAGAGTGTTAAGGCCCATACATGGGCCGACAAAAGCTGCAGAGCCAAGTCGGCAGCTTATTGGCCCGTGTGTTAGGCCAACGATGCTCTGGGTTTCGTGCAATAATCTGAAGAGTTTGTGGTTTTTGGGTGATCGTCTGAAAAAATATACGTTTTCGGGTGCCAAAGTCTAAAAAAATTGTACAATCCGAATTTTTTTCACAATTTTATCTAGACTTTTCCTGCACCCGATTTTTTAGCTAATTTATTGATAAACATGGTAAAAATGTGGACAGGAGTTTGGTTGAAGAGGTTTTAAGAAAATTCTGATTTTAGTAAATAACCCCCAAAATCTGTGTCTACACATTTTTTTTACAGTGTTTTCAGTTTTGCATTGCTGTTAATTTGCATTTATGCACGTGTAAAACAAGTGGATCTGGGATTTCGATTAATGATCTCACGGAGATATATTACAGGGTGCACTCCATTTAATAAGGTTATATTCCTGGGTGCAGGAGTCTGGAGATTACAAAACATCATATTATGCTGCAGTCACAAGTATTTAAAAAAACAAATTTATTGAACAGACGTTTCAGTCTCAGACAGAAAATATTAATTTTATTTTAACGGATTTTCTTGCATTCTATATTTGTCATAACTTTTTTTGAACATTAAACAATTACAGGCATTTAGGACATCTTTCATATGCTTTTGAAATGCAAAAGATTTTCCCTGATGTAATAGGATGTGTGGGAGATAAGATGCTGTAAACTTGCAAAAAAAAAAAAAAAATAGCAATTTACACACACGCAAGAAATAAAGATATAATTTTATTTTTCTCACTTACCTGTGCAAATTTGCATTCTTCAGATACTGAAGATTTTCCATCAGATTCATATAGTTCCAGGCACACAGAAGAAATGTTGCCGGGGGCCTGTAGCACATGCTGCCTACGAGCAGGTAATGGGGTGCCAGATGGTAACAAGACTGTGAATTTATTACCAGATTCATCAATTTCCTGCAATGATACGAGGACATCAAAATAAACGAGTAACCTAAACTATCCTCTAACTACGAAAAGTCACTGTAGAAGAAACTATGATATATTCCTACTAGGAACAAGGAGTTATGTATTCCAACTTTTCATTCTGGGCAGAATGGCAGAGAAAGCCAGAGAATACCAATTGGGAGGTCCACTTTCAGCAAAGACATCAAAATAAGATCCATCATTTAAGCCATTCTAGTGCTTCAGAATACAACTTCTTGCAGTTTGGTATGTAGTAAGATAATATACATTCAAAAAAATTACAACAATTGCACAATCCAGTACAGGTAATGGGACCTGTTTTCCAGAATGCTTGGGACCTGAGGGCTTTCTGGATAAGGGATCTTTCCGTAATATGGATCTCCACACCCTTAAGTCTACTAAAAATAATTTCAACATTTAATAAACCCATTAGAACTGTTTTCCCGCCAACAAGGATTAATTATATCTTAGTTGGGATCAAGTACAAGGTACTGCTTTGTTATTACAGAGAAAAAGGGAAATATAATTTAAAATTATTTCAATAAAATGGAGTCTATGGGAGATGACCTTCTCAAAACTCAGCTTTTTGGATAACTGGTTTCCAGATAATGGATCCTATACCTGTACACACACCCATCCCCTTTGGAATGGTGTCTGTGGTTCATGTATGCAGATAAAGCCAAGCTACAGTTTTATAAAAGTATTCTGAACAGAAGTTACAAACCTTCACTAACATATCACTGGCTGAACATTCTATGGTGATGGTATCCAAATCTGTGTTCTCTTTGCCTAGCAAAATGCCAGCTTGTATGGCAGCTCCAACAGGAATGACTTCATCTGGAGGTATACTGCTGAGCATTTCCACCTCTGGAAATAGGTCTTTAATTAGTTGTTGGAGTTTTGGTATGCGTGCTGATCCTCCACACAATACTACCTGCAAAACACAGATATGTGAGTATGGGCCATACAATAGCCATTTATTAAGCTCAATAAAACCATTATCTATGGTCTAAGATGGAGAGCCAATGAATTTAAAAAACTGGGGTACTAAGACTGGCTCTTCTTCAAAAACAGGGAATTGGCACAGACAAAAAAATGTGAGACGACAATAATATATACTTTGGAGTTTACCATAAATTACAGATAATTTAATTGAAAACAAAGAAAAATATACAAAAACTAAAAGGCTTGCTTTACGTGAAAACACAAAATAAGAGATCCTTTTTCAGCTTATAGGTTTTGCATAGGGACTAGGTTTTTTCTGTATAATAAAAGTCCTTTTCAAATTAAACATGAAATCCAATTTCTATTTTTTATTAAAGCATTCATAGCTGTTGCAAGCTCATTTAAAAATCACAGCTGTCAATCAAATATTGTCTGCCCCTCCTCTATGCCAGTGGCATAGAGGCGGGGCAGACAATTACTTTCACTTTCCATTCAGCACTTCCTACATGTCACTGCTCTCCACACATTCCCCCATTCTCTTTACCGTTTAATTGTGTAGCCAGGGCATGGAAATGGACATCAGGTCCCCCATTCTGGTGCACAAACAAGATTCTGAGATAATGCAAGGCTTGCCTTAATAACAGTGTGCACAAAATGGCTGCTTCCTGCTTGCTATAATTATGAATCCCCCAGACTGAAGGAAGCAAGATTCAAATAATTTATATAGTGTAATTTAAGTTCATTTTGCTTGACTAATGTGATAAAATAGGATTTCAAATTTTTTTTTTTTGGGTGACGGGTCCACTTTAAGGAGAACTAAATCCTACAATTGAATATGCTACATTTTATATACTGAAATTATTGGACCAACCTAAATTTTCATCTTCTAAATAGCAGCAATGATCCAGAACTTCAAACTTTTCACAGGGGGGTCACCATTTTAGAAAGTGTCTGTGACACTCACATGATCAGTGGGCTCTGAACAGCCATTGAGAAGCTAAGCTTAGGGGTCATCACAAATTCTGAAGCAGAAAATGAGGTTGGCCTGTAATATAAGCTGGTGCTACAAGGCTGATTATTAAATTCTGATGCTAGATGCACTGGTTTCTGTGCTGCCATATAGTAATTATCTATATTAATTACTAATCAGCCTTATATTGTGACATTTATATCCTATGTGTACTGTATATTTTGAGTCGGCCCCTAAGCTCAGGTAAATGAGCATGTGCAGTGAATCAGAAGAAAAGAGGAGGAGGTGACCCCCATTTGAAAGATGGAAAGACTCAAAATAAGAAGCAAAATAATTAAAAAAATAACTGGCCATTCTAACATACTAAAAATTAATTTTAAGGAGAACCACCCCTTTAACAATACTCCACACAGTAAAATAAACACTTATACGCACTTGATTCACATCAGTAGCTTTAAATCCAACTTGCTCCAGTAGTTTTTTGATTGGGTCAATGCACTGGTTAAACAGTGAAGAGCAGATAAGTTCAAACCGAGCCCTGCAAAGAGATAGGAACTGGAAGTAAACTAGACAGAAATACTAGCACTTGCAGGCAATTTTTTATTATAAAGTAAGTGTTACCAAGCAGTAACAATAGTAACATTTTTAGACCTCAAACAATTTATTTTTCACAATGGAATAATTCAAGTGGGAAAAATAAGTATCAAAATACTTTGTACCCACATATAAAATACATTGGGAAAATGATTTGAACAGATGCTGCTGTAGAGACTGTAGCATAAATATATACTGTCCCACTAATATGAAATGGAATTACATTTGAAGCAATCTGAAGGAAGGAATGATAAATCCTTCATAGCTGGCTGATAGCTAAGTCCAAACCATATAAATTATTCCTCATTCCAAAGTCATTGAAAATGAATTGTAGTAAGGAAAAAGTAAGTCTTGCTTGCCTAGACACACTGCAGTCAAAGTCAATGCCATCATAAAGTGAATCCACAAAACAGTTTGAGCTTCCCAAAGTGGACAGGGCATGCTTTGCAACATCAGCACTATTCATCAGCTTCATCATGGCGCGGGCATTGCCTCTGATGTCTTGTTTGTAGGTCCTAACAAATAGGAAAAAGAGACACAAGAGCTAACATATAAAGCACCAAATATATGCATTAATGCTAACTTCAGTCTTTGTTTTGGAGTGCAGGGATACATTTCCATACATTTCTATTTGAGTCTTGCATGTCTTGGATCCATGTTGTATTGCCATGTCATTGGTAGCAATAACAGCTTTTCTATGAAAAATTCAGACTAAATATTATAGATTAATCAAGGGTTAGTTAGAGTACAAGCATGAAAAAGTCCCTTGCGGTACCAAATAAGGGCTGTGATTGGCTATTTGGTAGTCCCTATGTGAAATGGAAGCCTACAGGAGGCTCTGCTTGGCACTTTACTTTGTTTTATGCAATTAAAACTTGCTTCCAAGTCTGGAATTCAAAAATTAGCAACTGCTTTGAGGCCACTGAGAGCAACATAAAAGGGGTTGGAGAGCATTTCTCGGAAAACAACTTTTCGGCGCCGGACTAGAGAAGATAATTTCTCAAGCTACAGGACGCAAGAGCACCTTACTTCCGCAAAACAGACCCAAGACTACCTTCCAAAGGCAACCATTTTTTTGTCCCTTTCGCCACAATCAGAGCCAGAAAAGGTCCCAACATGAAAAACAACAAGCTCCAACCCAGCCCCAGATTCCAGTCAAGGCAGAGCACTTCTTGGTCAGGAAGCAGAGCTGCACCTAAGCCCACACAGGACAAAACAGCCTCCGCATGAGGAGCCCCCGAAAGCTTACCCTTAGGTGGACGCTTAAGTAACTTTTTCGAGAGGAGTGGCGGCAGAGAGTACTGGACCTCCTACAGATCATATCCCAGGGCTATCTTACAGAATCCGCTCAGCTACCCCCGTGGCGATTTTTCATCAAAAGGCACCCTACCAGAGAACCCAGGCGCTCAGCGTTCCAAGGGGTTCTCCCTGCCCTGACTGCTTCCGGGGTAGTAAAGGCAGTTCCTCAAAGGGAAAAGGGTTTCGGTTTCTACTCAAACCTATTTATAGTACCCAAAAAGGACAGATCTTTTTGCCCGGTGCTAGACCTAAAGGAACTAAACGACCATATAAAGAAGCACCACTTCAAGATGGAATCTATCCAGTCAGTCCTAATGTCCTGGACTTAGAGGATTTCATGGCAGTGATCGTCATCAGAGAAGCATTCCTGCATGTCCCCATACATCCCAACCACCACCGGTTCCTTTGCTTTTCAGTGGCAGGAGAACATTGGCAATTCATGGCACTTCATGGCACTCCCCTTCGGACTATCCTCCGAGGTCATTCACAAAGGTCATGGCTGCAGCTCTAGCGGACCAGTGACTGCAGGGAGTGAGTGTCATGCCATACCTGAACAACCTACTGATAAAGGCCCCTTCCATGGCACTGGCCGCAACTAATCTCAGACAGTGATGCTGGCAGATAAACTTCAAAAAATCTTATAGGGCTTGTCCTAAATTTTTCAGTGGCAGAGCCTTCGTTTCCAATCCAAGATCACCTCAATGCAGGGGCTCCTATCAGCTCTGCAAAAAGCGGATCAGGTACAGTTACGATTTGCCATGAGAGTGCTGGGCACTGTGGTGTCATCCTTCCCTGCAATTCCATATGTGCAGCTCCACACCAGAGCCTTACAGAGACTGATACTCCAACAGCAGATGAGGAACTGAGCAGACCTAAACCGCAGGATTCCCCTATCAGAACTATTTCGAACCTCAATCAATTGGTGGCTTCGACTAACACTTTAGTCAGTAAAAACCTACCCCAATCACCAGTGGACATTCATCACAACAGATGCCGGTCTACAAGGTTGGGGAGGAGTATTGGGAGACCTAACAGTACAGGGACGTTGGTCACAGAAAGAACTACTCCCCATCAACATCCTGGAATTAAGAGCGATCCACCTCTCATTCTGGCCAGACAGACTTCGAGATCTACCTGTAAGAATACAGTCAGACAATGCAACAGCGTTGGCTTACATCAACCACCAAGGAGGCACAAGGAGTTAAGCGGCTCTCGCAGAGGCACACCAAATTCTTCTGTGGGCGGAAAACACAGTACCAGCTATCTCCGCAGTTAACTTAATGGTACAACAACAAGCTTCCGAGGTTCATTGCAAGAAGCAACTTAGTTCGCAGAGCTCAAAAGTTTATCAGTGGACGCATCAATCCACCTTCCAGACAGATGGGCATGTTCAAGCCCTAGCCTCGGAGGTTTAAGCTGAAAGCAAGAACGCTGATACAGAAGCCCATGTGTACACAATGAAGAAAAAAATGCTGTGTTTCTTTTGACAGAGGTCTCGGAGCAGCACTTTTATGGTTTACTGGTGTATTAATATAGACCCTTCTGATAAAGCTTACTTAATTTTCCTTCTCCTTTAATCAACAAAAAAAACAAAAAAAAATCATCAAACTCAAATTTGATTAACCCGGCACTGATCTAGATTGAAAGTAACTACTCTGTCAAACTAACAGGATTTCTACCTCAGCAACATTGAAATGATATGCAACTGGTACACCATTTTTAGATCATAAGTTGCAAAGGTCCTATTCCATGCCAGGGCATCTGATAACATTGAACTGGAAAAGTAATAAAAATAAATGCCTTAATCAGGAAAGTGCAGCTCCAAAAACTATAGGAATGCTGGCAACACTAGTTAGACACACAACAAGGTAATCTACCAAGATCCAGACCTCTACATAATCCTTTTTTGCAGTTAGCTATATGTACATTAAACACATGTATGAATTATTGTGATACAGTGGCAATGTAAGTAAAAGCTGTGGTTAAAACTTCATTTAAAACGTCATTTAATGTACCATTACACTGCTAATGTGCACAGTTCAGTGTGTAGCTTTCAAAAAAAAAAACCCAAAAGCAAATACACTTGAGAATATTTTCTAAACCTTGAGTAACTGATTTGTCATCGGGAAAAAAGTCTGCAGAAAAAAAAATAGCTAGGGAGTTTTAATAGAAGTAAATGGGAAACTTTTTTTTATTATCCGTTATATTAAAACATTTGAGATTTCCTCACTGAAAATAAATGGAGCAATGTGATTCTCACTTGTGTGTGAATATTTTTCCCATTAAAAAAAATGCAATCGCAAATATTCTGTTGCATTGCTCTCTAAAATAAGCTAGTGCTTGAGGGGAGAAAAAGAAATAAAAGTTGTGTGAATTATCACAGATTTTCCCCATTTTTGCATTTCTCTAAGGGGGTGATTTTTCAAGGTTTGAATTTGAATTTTTGCCACAATACAAATTTTTTTTCACAAAATATCACAAATATAAATTATATTTTCAAAAACTCGAATTTCTGGATAAGCAAAAAAAAAAAAACCTTAATCTTCACTGAATAATGGTACACCTGAAGAGACTGAATGCATATGTTTTACCATGAGTGAGAGTCCCTGATATAATGCAATCTGCAGTATAGCTCCAAAGTGAATGAAATGGTACTTGTACTTTATAAATTACTCTTAATGTGGGGATACTGCGGTACCTTTGAAATTCAGATGCTAAATGTTGTGCCAGAGCCTCTGTAAAACATACGCCTCCAATGCCATCATAAGTGCTTGTAGCAAGGACACGATATATACCACTGTTAACTTCTATCATGGTGACAGACAGTGAGGTTCCACCCAATTTGTACACCAAAACATTGCTGGAAAGAAAATAAAAAAGTACCCGTTAAGGAACATAGCTCATAGATAGACAGACACAATGTAGAGCACTTTATCATGGGGAAAAAAAGAACTCAATAAACAGAATGAAGTAATTTAAAACAGTGTGGTCAGGTGGAGAGTAGCAGGAGTTTTTTGGGTACATTTAGGTTTTTAAAGGCAGTTTCGGTTGAGAAGATGGTTAAGACCTTTCAGGAAGAGTATTTCTAAACGTATTAATTGTATGGTTGAATGCTGGTTGGCAAAAGTCTTGAGTATTATGATGGTGACCTGGATAAACATAAATAAAGGGTATATGGCTGAGTAGGGTTCAGGAAGATAAAATGTACTGACTACTATTTTGTTCAGATCAACTCTTAGAAAAACTGGTTGTGATCTAAGAATAGATTGTGTTCGTATAATCTCAATAGTAAAAAAGGAAACCAAAGAGTGTTATGTTTACCTTTTACCAGTAGGAGATTCTTGCCCAATCCCATAAGCCAACAAAGCAGCAGATGGCTCATGAATCATGCGCAGTATGTTAAATCCAGCAGCCGACGCAGCTTCTCTGCATCAGGACAAAATCTTATTAAAATCAAAACTATACAGTCAAGCAGTATTATAATATACATCTGTAAATAATACAAATATGATACAGGGAAAAGTCATTACAGGATATATTTAAATAACCTTAATTTCTTATGAGTTATTCCTTTTTGACTCTGTATACAATTGTATTCAGAACAATAGCAGTGTGTTTAAAAAAAGTGAATAAAGCTCAAAATCCTTATAATAGCTTTTATTTCCACACACAAATACATTGGGAACACTGCATGTTCTATTCCAAATCAAAACATGAAGAAAAATGTATCAAATTTGTGTTATTTCTTTAGAGAAAGTGAAGAAAATTGAATATTAGGCAGTTACAAAAAAAAAATAGCAGTGTCTGAATTCTTCTTTACAAACTCAAACATTTACTGTATAAACTGAAAAATGTTTCAAGATTTTGCTTTCTTTTGAATCACTGAACTAATATTTAGTTGTATAATCAGTGTTTCTGAAAACTGCTGCACATCTGTGTTACATGGATTTGACCAGCTTCTGGCACCTGTTACATTCCACAATTATTCTGCATTTCTTTCCTCAGAAATAGCATTTTTGATGCCATTTCTATTGGATTAAGGTCTGGGGATTGGGCTGGCCACTCCATAATATCAATCTAGTTGGTCTGGAACCAAGAAGTTGCTGGTTCACTGGTGTGTTTGGGGTTGTTGTCTTGTTGAAACATCCATTTCAAGGGCATTTCCTCTTCAGCATAAGGGAACATCACCTATTCAAGTATTTTAATGTATTGAAACATCCCCATATCATGATGCTTTTGCCACCATGCTTCACTGTCTTCACACTGTACTGTGGCTTGAATTTAGTGTTTGGGGGTTGTCTGACAAATTGTCTGCGGCCCCTAAACCCAAAAAGAACAATCTTGCTTTCATCAATCCACAAAATGGTGAGCCATTTCTCTTTAGGCCAGTGAGTGTGTCCTTTGGCAAATTAAAATCTCTTCAGTGTGTCTTTTTTTCTACTTTTTTTCTACTCGCATAGAAGTTTTACATTTTGTTTTATGTCTTTCAGGTTTGGGTTGTCATTTTAAAGCATCTAAGATGATTTTAGCTGAGCAGTCTATCATTTCTTGCACTTCTTTATAGGTTGTTTTCCCCTCTGTAATCACCATTTTGATTAAAGCACGCTGTCTGAAACAACCCATTTTACTCAGATTTTCAGAGAGAAATGTACTATAACCAGCATGCACAACATTTGCTGTTTTCCTTTCTATCTTAAATAATGGTCGTCATTGACATCTGTTTTTTTACAGAATACATGACCTCACTAATTGAACTCCACACTATTATTATTTGGAACAAGCTATTATTATTTTGAATACTGCTTTTATTTGTAACAAGCCTCAATTACATAGAATCAGCAGCATGCATGTCATGACTGTTGGGTCTGTTGGTTTTCTATTACTCTACTACACCTTCTAGTAAATTATTTGCAATGTAGAAATATAATTTCTACCAAAAACAGAGATTGATCAGGTTAGTGATGTCATACTGCTATTATGCTACACTCAACTATATCTAGGGCAGCTTGACAAAAATGTTGCCATTTCTATAACTTTTATAAGAAAAAGTAACTTAACAATGAGACAGATACAACTTGTTATCCTGTATGCCCCCTTTGTATATAGACAATCATATACCAATTTATTTTCAACACCCAAAAGGTGTTTAATTGTATTGCAGTGTATTTAACATATTGCTACAATGAAAATGACACTTCCCACACAGAGTTAAATGCATCGCAGTTCTGCACAAAAACCAAATAACCATACTTACCCAAGAGCCTTTTTTTGGCTCTCTCCAAAATCAAACGGGACAGTAATGACCACATCATTTACATCTGATCCCAAGGCTGATTGTGCAGTTTCTACACCAGAAATAATATAGTCATTAATATATATATATACACACAGAGGGAATAAACTATGACTATCTGTAAATATTACAAATAACGGTTACCTTTCATTTTGCTGAATATTAACTTTGCAACATCCTCTGATGAAACAAGTTTCTGGGTTTCTCCTGTATCGATTTCATACTTGGGCTTTCCTCCTTTCTCCACAACCTGGAAAAATATAGAAGTAAAAGTTACTCTTCAAAAGCAGTAATATGGACCCATGCAAAATAGTTTAAATTATTTTTAAGTTTCCTTAACTGACTTGATTGCATGGTTTTCAGAAACTCAGATGCAAGAAGTATCTAACTACACTGCATATTGCATGATGATGCATCCATAAAGTTTCCTGGACAAGATTCCTAACTTTCTTCTGTCCCACTTATCTTCATTCACAGGTTTGCACAAAAACTAGCCCATCTCAAGAGAACTGGATGTACACATTCTCTCACATTCTCAAATAATGGGCCTTTCCTATATTTTGTAAACATAAGCATCTGGAGAAAGCAATGAGGGAAAAAAAATAACTCTATAGGTGCGTCAAGCCAAGGGGGTGCCTAACTTTTACACCCCTAGTATACAGCTCACAACAAGATTCCTTTGTTTACTTACTGTGCATTTACTTTCTGTGATGTGTTTCTGAGCAATGGGATCTCCATAGCTGAAAATAAAGTAGATCAAATTCAAAAACAAAATTACCCTTAATACACACCCTACATCTTTAGGCACTGTTTGCTACATTAGTTGATACATTTCTCAGCAGCAGCTATGGAATAATAGCAAATATTGTATTGCATACCCCTCCCAATGCTGCTTTAGAAAAACATAAGATGAAAATTAAACTTTACATTTCAATACTAGAAAAATAGTTGGAAATAAAATATAGAAAGTAAACTGAAAAAAAAGCCTTTATTTCTGTTGAACTGAATCTGATCTGAAAAGAATAGAACTTAAAAAAGGAAGGTGAACACTCCTTTTAACTGAAATAAATAAGTGCTGCACAGAAAAGTACCACTGGGCTGACAACTTTAATACTGCAGTTCTGTAATCCTTTTACGTGTATGCCATGCTGTGTGTTTGGGGAAATATGCTGGGCAAAAAAACCCTTGCACAAAAAAAGTTAAAGTAACATCATCAAAAAACGTCCTGTTTTATAAAATATGTGTAATTCAATTTATAAATCTTTAATTTAATTAATTAAATACAATTATCCGGTTTTCACAAAATTAAAAAAAGTTCTCATCTTTGTCTTTTCTTGTCTTAGTGTTAATACCCTGCATTGCGTAAAAATATACTATTAAGATAGAATTTCAGATGACAGTGAGACTAATTAGCATTATATCTTTCCATAAATCATAAGCAAAAGCTGAGGTGGGTCATCCAGCAATAACTATAGGAGGTTCATATGAAACTGGACAGCTGTAATAAATAGGGTTATCTTTCATCTCAGAAATTTTCTATATAGTACAAAACCCCCCACTAGAAGAATTTAATTTTCCTGTGACGCCTACTTCTTTGTTTTTTGGTAAAGTCTTTTAAGCAGCAAAGAGAGGACAACATTCATATTAATACCTTTGGTCTTGGAATTATATGTTGAATGAGCAAGTGTCCACATAGTATAGCTGTAAATGCTTTATTGTATAAATTAAATTCTGCATCTTAGCATTACTCTATCTAGACAATCCTTTGAAACACTCTTTACCTTCTTCCCAGTATCTGCTTTACTTTAACAATAGTGTTAGTTGCATTTCGAACTCTGCTTTGTTTTGCGGCCAGGCCAACAATCTAGAAGGCAAAAAACAGTCAAAATCTTTAAAATGTCAAGACTGGGTAAAAAAAGTATAATGTACATGTAATGTAAAGTTGCAAAGTTTGCAACCGGTGCAATAACTCATAGCATCAGCACATAGCATTTACTTGTCGTCAGTTTAAAACCATTTATTTTATTGGTTGCTATGGGTTACTAGAACTGGTGAAAACATTTTGATTTTGACAATACCACCCATAAACAGGAATAACTATTTCACGAACGTTCATACGCATGAGGCCTGTAGATGTATATGTACCTACCAAATTGAGCAACAAATTGTTCAGTAGACCCCTGACATTCTTTTTTTGGATATTTTATTATTATACAGAAATAATGAAAATGTGAAATGAACTTCATCTCATGGACATCTTTTTAAATATCAATTAAACATTCTGTTTCATTTTGGAATGAAGTGCCTGGAAAGAGGGCACGAAACGCGTAGGTTTTCCTCACCAACCCACAGCTAGAAACTCACTAAGATGTGCCAATAAAGCCGCAAGAAAAATGAACAATACCGTCTCTTGTGATTCCTTTGTTCTGCGCCGTGAAACGGGGTAAATCTGTGCACTCATTTTGGAAATAGTAAAGTTTTTGACTATCCCTTTGTTAACCACCTCTCAGCAAGGTCTCTCTAGCATAAGTCTATCCGACTGACTGACAGTAAAGATAATGGTTGTTTGCATCTTTTCCATAGACCATGTAATAGAGGTAACCAACTGACAAAAAATTGCATGTAGAGAGACAAATTGCGGAGAGGAGGAATAGTAAACAAGTAATTTGATTATTGAATATGATATGAAATATATATTTTAATTGATTATATTTATAAGGATTCTTTTTTGTTTGAGATTAAGGTTAAGTTAATTTTTTTTGTGATATCTGCCCTTAAAACATCCATTCCCACATTATTTCACTCATAGGTCCTTGTTCTAATGAGAAGGCCCCCTTTATCCATCAGTATATGTATGTACCATGTATACACCCTTCTGCTCAACAGAGCAAACACTTTACAAATATGTCTTAATAATAATAACAATATTAATAATAATAATAATAATAATATATAGTAATACATGTTTTTCTAACAAAGTCAAAGTAATCAAATCATTTTGTTAATAAATTACCACTTCTTTTTCCAGAAATCCAACAACGGCTGGGGTGACTCTGTCACCAGCATCATTGGCCACCACATCAGCACGTCCATCCTGAAAAAGGAAAGAATAAATAATTTCGCTTAATCCACTTTCTTTTTCTTAAATTATTCTTTTAGCCATTCAGTTTTGTTTCTCCCTTCTCTGCTCTCTCAATTTTAAACCATGCATTTTTTACCCATCCTTAATTATTATAGCCCCACAAATTATGGGCAATAAGGCCTTGAAAATGAACACATAGCTATTCTAGGCATCTAATGCTCAAGTTCAATGAAAGCAAAATTGAGACGAGATAAAATGGGTTAAATACCACTAGTGCAAACTAGAACATTGTTATTACATAAGCCATACTGCCTGTTACCAACTTAGGAAAACAGGAGTGATGTGGCTTTTCATGCTTTGGCCCAATAACAAGTTATACAGCATGGAATTCTCTCACATTTATAACTGCTTTGAAACACCAAAATAAAACTGCAAAGGTATCACCCCAAGAAATCCATAAAAAAGCAAATAAAAATGTACAGGTATGGGACCTATTATTGAGAATACTCAGGACCTGGGGATCATCATACCATAAGTGTTCTAGAAAATCATGTAAACATGAATAAACCTAATAAGCTGGTCTTGCTTCTGACGAGGATTAACTATATCCAAGGTCAGACTGGGGAGCCCAGGGGCCCACTGGAGCGCCCCCACTCAGACTGTAATGCTCCCTCCGGTGCCCCGTCGTGCTAGTACCTTTCATGACCAGGCCAGAGGGAGGACATTCAGGGCAGCAGTGACAGGGAGTCTGGGCCAGCAGGGCCCACCAGGTTTTTTTCCCAGGTGTCCCACAGGCCCAGTCCTACCCTGGTTATATCTTAGTTGGGATCAAGTACAAGGTAATGTTTTATTATTACAGAGAAAAAGGAAATCATTTTTTTTTATAAATTGGATTATCTTATTATAATACACAAAAGCCATGAATATCTTGTAAATGATATCCTTATAAACGGTGAGTAGTGATGTCATTTCTGTCACGACTCACTGAAACTTGTCTATTATAACAAATAAAGTACCCCCTGTTGCAAAATATGAGAATATTAGAAGTTACCTCGGAGTTCCATGGCCTCGTGTTTTTATATGGTCATGAAACTCCTCAGTTACTTACAATATCCTTATAATACACAAAAGCCATGAATATCCTTTAAATTATATCCTTATAAACGGTGAGTTCTGATGTCATTTTGGTCACATGACTCACTGAAATTTGTGTATTATAATAAAGTACCCCCAGTAGTAAAATATGAGGCTATTAGAAGTTACCTCGGAGTTCCATGACCTGTATAAAAACATTCGACCTTTGGCCTCGTGTTTTTATACGGTCATGAAACTCCTTGGTAACTTCTAACATCCTTATATTTTACAAGAGGGGAACTTTATTCACTATATAATGGAGTCTATGGGAGATTACTTTTCTGTAATTCATAGCTTTCTGGATAACAGGTTTCCAGATAACTGATCACATCCCTGTACAATCCATTGAAGAATAATGGGCAGAGTAAAACCAGCCCTTGCCACAACTAGAAATAAAGACTAGACTGGGTGAGCAGGACACAGGGAGGAGCAGTGAGTAGCATCATAAGAGCAATAGCTTGAGAGTCCCCTCAGCTTGACTCTGGGACAGCACTTGCTCAGCAACACACAGTTCAGCAGCAGCAGCAGCAGAAAGGTGCTCAGTGGCTTCGTCTATACAGGAGCTGTTAACTATACCAGGCACAAAGCTTAAATAACAGCTAAATGGACGAATCCAAATAGAAGAAATATTTTAGGGTTGGGTTCGTAAAAATGATATATTTCTGGGAAAACAAAAATAGACAGGTAGGTGTGCCAGGCGTAAAGAATCCTACGCGCGCTCACACCACTCACTATTCCTCATATACGGCCGCAATGAGCTGTGGTAATAAGAGCTAGTCCTATAATAATGTTTAACTCATTGCATGCCCCCTTTACGTCTTACCTTATACACTGCCACACAGGCACATGTGCAACCCAAATGTACACCGATCGCCGCCATCGAGGAATCTGGCAAAAGAAAAATCCACCAATCAGAAGAACCCCAGCAGGATACGGTGCATTCAGTCTTTAGCTCCCTCTTCCGCTCCGGAGTACTCTAGCTTCTGACCCGGAAGTAACCGATAGTACTGTGAGTTTATCGGCCACACCATTTCTAAACCCGTTCTGTCTGGACAATGGTTTTACATGTATCCGCTCCAGATTTAAACGTTACTCACCCCTCAAAACCGCTAGGGAAGTTGGAAATATTAGTATAGCTATGGGGAGCGGGGTATTGAAGTGGGTCTGTTGTTTTTATGGCAGATGAAAGTGGCGAAGAGAGATAATCGTGCATGGGTGTAAGGGAGGTATTAGAAGTGTGACGGGGTACAGGTAGGGCTGTCATCATGGGTGAGAAGAAGAAGACTTGTGCTTGGCTGGGTGAAATCTACAGCTGAAGTGGGATCCAGCTGAGTCTCCAACGTTAAGCAATTGTGTAGGTTAGGTATGAGCTAGTAAAAGGAAAACTATACCCCCCCCCCGAACAATGTAGGTCTGTATAAAATTATATTGCATAAAAAAACAGCTTGTGTAAAATCCTGCTTTATGGAAATAAACCATTTTCATAATATATTTTTTAGTAGCATGTGCCACTCATAATTTGAAAATTGTTATTTTAAGAAGGACGGCTTCTCCCTGGCATCCTATGATTCACGGTGCACTCAAACAAAGCGTACATGCAGGGGTGTTTCTAAAGCAGCCGCTGTCCCCCTCGCCGCAACACTAGCATGAAGAGAGTTAAAAACATGAAATTTGGCTCTTAAAAGAGAATTCAACCCTTAATTTAAAAAAAAAACTCTACCCCCCAACCCTACATAGACCCCTTCCCTGCTCCGCCCCAGCCTAGTTGTTACCCTGGGTAAATGCCCCTAACTCTTTACTTACCCCTCGGTGCAGATTGAGGGCATTAGAGTTCACAGGCCGTGTATCAATCAGCTCATGCGCAGTTGGAGCAATCTTCCGTTTAGGGACAACTGAAATTGCGGAAGTGAAGGAAGAAGACCCGAAGATTACCAAAGTGCTGGAAGATGGCGCCAATGAACTCCAATGCCCTGAATCTGCACTGAGGCGTAAGTAAAGCATTAGGGGCAATTACCAGCAGTAGCAACTAGGCTGGGAGGAAGCAGGGAGGGGGTCTATGTAGGGTAGGGTTTTTTTTCATTAAGGGTTTAGTTCTCCTTTAAAGGCTTTATGCCACCCCTGATAACCCATTTGTTAATGCCGTCTGAGGCTTGTTTTTCAACTCACCTCATTGGTATATCACTCCTGTATACATTTTAGGTTACATGAGCCAATTTACAGACAAAGTTCTGTCTTTAACTTCCACACTTCTTCCTGTTACAGTTAAAGCTGTACATTTTCTGGTCAGGTGATCACCAAGTTCAAACTTTGATTAAAAACCTACATAGCAAGTTAGTTAAGTAGGTGCAAAACCTACCTAATCATTAGTTGATCATTTGTGTAGCACAGTAGTATCCAGTTAAACAAAGCAGAGAATGGCATATATGGAAACAATTGAGATAATAAAATATGCTATATAGACAGAGGAGGTGGATTTTGCAGAGGGGCCCTGCACACACAGCTACCCTGCTCACTCCCCCTCTCATCAAAGAGGTACAGTATATAGTAGTGTTCAGCACAATGTTGAACTTGAGCCTTGTCTGCATACAGATAGTGGGTAGTGTGCCATGCATGAATCATACTGCTTAGACTAATATAAAAGGCTGAATTCTTAGAGAGGGTAATGGTTACCATAGTTTCATTAATACAATAGCTAACATACTTTGTGCCTTCTGTGGGGAAGTAAAATGCTTCTAAGCTTTATCACAAGCATTCCTAAATGTTGGAGCTGACAAAAAGACATCTTAGATAATGTGGTGAAGATATAGGCTCATTTACTGATAGCAAGGAGTTCCATGGTAAGATAAATGCTTACCATATGATTGTTGCATCCATTTTGTACTCCTCAAAAATGGTGACTGTGAAACTTTGCTTGTGTGCAATTGCCCTTAAATCTTGAAAGGGGGGAACGGGTAATTGCATCATACAAAGTTAGCACTTCCTTTTCTTAATTTAATGTTTTAAGTCACCACAGGTTATTGACCATATTTGTAAATGGTCTCCAGTGACATTTGCCCACTGTATTATCTCTTCTGATGAACTAAAACCCATAATTATAGAGGGAGCAGAACCTACAGCTGTGGTTGCATGGGTGCATGAGGTTGTGGGTTTCACCCCAAGGCCCTTTGCCTTCATTTCTCATATGTAGGAACTGTGAAAAAATTTTTTTAGGGCATATGGATGGGGACAGTCCAAGGAATCATTTTTGCTTAGTTGCCCAATGTTTTTAAATTGCACCAGTGTTAGCTGCTATGCAAAAGTGAATGATTTATGTTTATTAATATTATTCTATATAAATATATATTGTGTATAATTATTAATATAAGCCATATTAGAGTATAGAGTATATTTTTTTACCTTTTTTTTGTGTGAGTTCCCGGTCCTCCAATGTAGCAGAAATAATTCTATTATATCTGTCTGTATTGCAATCTCTCTTTGTTGCAGAAATTCAAGAACATTATTTTGTCCCCCTTGTAAAAGAGCAACTAGAAGAGAAAATGTGAAGCATCAGGGAGCAATCATGTTGTGTAGGTACATGTAAAACAGTGTAACAGAATTCCAGTTATTTACAAAATACACATATCCGTAAACCACGTGCTACATATAACAGCCTAATAGTGTTCCAAGGTCAACTTGTGTGGTGTCTCAGTCTGAACCTATGTGGTATTTCAAAACCAGTTATTTCCCTTTAGAATTCTAAACCTTCCTACTTATGGCACTGTAAGGAAAATATAAATATTTAGTCACTATATTTTGTATCCTGTAGCATTGCTTTTTGCAATTAATTTCCTGTATGAGGACATTGCACACAGGGAAGGGTTTTCCTGCTTTATGGTTTGTGGCGCCCATCAAACCACTTATTTTTCTCTGTTGATGAATTCTCTTTCAGTTTTTCTGACATGTTTACTTATTTCCAAGGCTTCCTGCCCAGTATTAAATAATGTAGACCCTGGTCTATCTTTATTTTAGCATTTCTTAATATTTTACTCTAGGACCCAAATGAAGTTGCTGAATTGGCTTCATGATCCAAAGCTTTTTCTTGTAACTAGTCTTAATTACTGATGCCTTTTATGATGAAGTTTCACCCTTTTAAAAGGGGTTACCTAGCCCCACCCTAAAAACACATGGAAGAGACATTATGCGCCCCAACCATAGGTCGAGTCCCTTTATACAGAACTATGGTTTTTGACAATTATCTCCGAGGGATATCATTTGCACAACTGCAACTCTTAGGGTTAGTCCAGGAGATTCTGGGAGATTTATTCGCCTGGCCACTAATCACCTCTTCTTCTGGGCGTCAATCTTCCGAATTGCCTTCGCGTGTCTTCCCCGAATCTCCTCGTGTGGACTAACCCATACTCTGCTCCTACTCTAGCAACATAATTCTGTTTATTAAATTCTGTACCACAATATACTGTGGTATAATGTATAAAACTCTTGATTTTTATTTATTTTCTGCACAGTGCAAATACACTCACTTCAAATCTAAAGAGACCTGTGTTAGTGAGAACCACAATTTCCATTGGCACAATGGCGTGAAAAGGTTCTTGAAATTTCCATGTCTTAACAGAACTACAGTATATCCTTGGGCAGACTGGCCAAGAAATTCCATTACACTGCCTTGCCTGACAACGGGCTGCTAAGGCTCTCTGGCATGCTAGTCATGGTCATTGCTTTGGGCCTCTGAACCAGCAAATGCCTCCTTCCCCCATGTCTCCATGCACTGCCTGCACAGCGGCGCCTATTCCTTCTCCAGAGCCCTGGGCTACCCGTATGTCAACTCAGCGAGCAGCCATTCCTCTAGCCCCTACATCAGTACCCCGCAGTCCTACCCCAACAGCTCCAGCCTCAGCCAGACTAATGCACAGAACTGGCTGCTGCTTATCCCGGATGAACACGGGTGCATGCAGGCTGAGATGGATAGCCCGTAGGTACGGTACTGATGTAGGCTCTCCTGCATGCTAGTCATTGCTTCTCGCTTCCCTCCAGCCTTTATTAGGATAACAATATTGCCCGGGTCCCCCCTTGTGCTATCAGGGGGTCCTCCCTCTACAGGAGTGGGGATCCCAATTTAAGAGGAGCGGATTTTTTCACTTCCCACCAGTTCCCACAACATCAGCAGGGCCAGAGCCGGAGGAGGCGGGAGCAGCAGCGCAGAGGCGATGAGAAGAGCCTGTCTCCCAACCCCACCGGTATGTACTGTGCATAACCACCAATCTGAGGCACAGCATGACAGCCCCTTTATCTGCAAGAAAACATTAGGCTGGTCTCCCCATCCAAAACTGTCACAGCCTTTCTCTCTCATAAACCCACAGTAGCACAGATGCAGCAGCAAAGAGCCAGGGAGGAGAAACTGAGGAGCAGAAGCTGAGTTTTGGTAAATTATTTCATAATAAAGACTTTGGGATTTTAAAGTATAATTTGTCTTGGTGGTTTTTTTTTCGTTGTGTACTAACGAATTTTGTAAAAGAAAAAAGGTTGATGTTACTGGTCCTTTAAGAAACCAGAATTCTCCAGGTTTACCCTGACATGGTTTCTGGTTGATTATTTTGGATTTAATGATTTACAATTTGCCAGCAAAGGTACTTCCCCGTAATGTTTACAGAAAAAATGTTGTAGGGTGTTAGGCTACAGATAAAGTTTTTGCGTTGTCCAATTTCAGAGTGGGTGGAAGTCTACACATAAGAAGCTTAAACTTTTGCTATTACCTTACGTTGCCACACTTCATAAAAAGTTGTTTTTGATGTTAAAAGTGTCCACATTTTTGAATGGAAAATACTTCACCAAATGTAAAAGCTACTGACCCTGCATAAAAAAAACATAATTCCAACACCAATGATTCTACATAGCTAGTCGTCTCTGATCTATGCCATACATATATTTTCATGTTTTATATATATATATATATATATATATATATATATATATATATATATATATATATATATATATATATATATATATATATATATATTATTTTTCTACTCTGCAGCACTTGTGATCTCTTTAAGTGGGAAAGAGATGGTATGCTTATGTAAGTGAATGTACACGGGCATATGGGAGTAAATGTTTATTGTATGCCCTGCAAAATACCTCCCCATATTTTACATTTATATGTAAAAAAAAAAACACACTATTGTGACTATTCTATCCCGTGGTGTATATTTATGTGAGGAGATATTAAAAGAACAACATACGTGGTGATTTTTGACAGAATGATTTCTGCTGAGTCCAAAATCTCATTTTAAATCTATGGAAAAAAAATCATAACCTGTTCCACAATTATTGGTGTTTGCAACATTTTTACAGAGGTCTGCAAATAATTATGTCAGACACAGGCATTTAATATTGGTTACTGTGCATCTGATACAACTGTTGGCTTTCAGTCAATGAAGTGGTTTAACCACAATTGTATGTCTGTATGTATGTATGTAGTTGTACTGGCCAAAGCACATATTACAGATACTATCAGATTCCAGACATTGAATACCAATGTTCAGTCACCTGTCAAAATAGGGCACATACATTTTCAGTCATAAATCTACACATATAGTGCAAAATTTAATATGACATGCAAAACATTTACCTTTAATGTCTGAGAAAGAATTTCTCAGAAAAATGTGACATTTCAGAGAAACCAGTAATAGTGCTGGATACTTCTAAATATTACTTTTATACTCTAAATAGCATTTTCTTTTGCAAAGTAAAGAAAAAAGGCAATCATTTTTCCAACATAATAATATGAGCGAGTTCTTTATCATTTACTGACCATGGATGAAATACAGCAAAGCATAAGAACTATAACATTAACTATAATAGTACACTGAGCCTTAGATGTTCCACTTGGCTTTCAGTCTTACTCGATGACAGTTTTTTGTTCGATTAAAAAAAAAGTGTTAAAAAATGTTTTTGCTTGATGGAAGTTAAATGTTCTGTCTCTGATAAAGGTAGGAAGGAGACAGGCCGTCGTAATGCCACTGGCGCCACTGTTCAATCTGCTCACGGCTCCGCTCTTCTTGCTCTGTCCAGAAACATTTATTACATCAGTTAGAATATTGTAGCAGACATAAAAAAAAAGATAAGAGAGCTCATCCAACTTGAATCTGCAAACAACAGTTTCTCTGTGCTTATCATGTGATGAAAGCCTCCAGAACGGGCAGAAATCACTTCATGAAAATGAAGTATACTGGCTTTTGATGAAGTGGCTTAAAGCCATGAAACCCGTCAAACTACGTGTTTCTACACATACTGATTTTAATGGATGCTAATAAATTGTGATTTTATTAAGAAGACACAGTCTCCTAGTGCACCGTAAGTGATTAATATTCGTTAGAATATCATTAAATGTGTTGAAGGTACACAAATATTTCCAGTGAATCTATCATGCTTTCATCTATATTTAAACCCTATCAACTTCCTTTACTTCTGTGTAGAAACAGTGAGCCCCCTCACTGTTCATACAGTATGTCCTGTACCTGTTCTTGCTTCATACAAGTGACAGTACAGGGGAGGGAGGGGGGAGCTTTTCCTGCATTAGTTCTGGCATTTCACATGCTGGTAGGCGTCATGTTGGCCCCTGTCAGCTTGGCTATAGGCTTTGCTCTGTTGTATGCTTCCATTTTCACAGCTGTCAGTTTTACTATTGCATCCTGTGACAGCAAAACCTACTGTAACGCTATGCCATTTTTTCCTGACAAAGATTTACCGTGGATTCCAATTATAAATAAATTTACCTGGGCCCATAAATTAGGAAGCTGTAAATAAATAAAAATCATATCGAATTTTATTAAAAAACTGACATTACTGGTAAATGCGCTTATTTTATGTTTCTGTGCATGCATGGGTCACACTCGGTCATCTTATGTGGAAACTTAATTCAAACTACTAAAATGTAGTGACCTCTTAAATGTTCTTATTTTTTCTGTAAGCAAGCTGTACAAAAAGCTTACAAATGAAAAATATGCATGGCACACGAACTGGCCTATAAAGCTGTCAGTAATGAAAATGTATGAACTGAAGTACACCTGACAAAATACAATATTTTTTGCCATATTCCCTATACAATGGTATTTGAACCATGTTTAACTGTGCTTAAAGTGCTCCTTAGATTTACATGGATTTATTTCAGGGCTATATATCTTACCATCTTGCTGTTCCTCTACATAGTTCTCAAATTCATTTCTTTGCTCTTCGTAGTACTCTCTTCTACGTTCATCTGCTGACAGTCTTTGACGATTCTCAGCTAAAACAGGAATTATAGAAGGAAAAAAGATGTTATCTAAAATACTGTAGTTAATATTTACCCTGAACAAAACCTCAGTGAAACTGTCAATGCGGAGCAACTAAAGCACTCAGCAAATGCATGCTGGGGGCCAGAGTATAGAAACCTTTATGGGGTCTTCGTCGATATGCAGTTTCAATACTACAATACAAAAAACATTAGCTTCCTCAGGGTTTAGTGGACAGGAGCCATAAAAAATGAGGTATGTCCCAGAACATCTGGTAAAACCAAATAAGATATAGTATTAGTTTGTTATATTATATGCTACTAAAACAGTACTTTGTATTATGAAGTATTATTTTTATGCATAAGTGTACAATATTTTTCTTCATCTATATATATATATCTCTGTGTTTGCACATTTGGAATCCTATCACTTACACTCCTATACTGAAAACTGGATTCATTTGAATTTAATTAAAATATGTTGTCACCACATGTAGCCATGCAGCCAATTGCCACTATCTGCTTAATCCCCTCTCTTCCCATACAGTATATCTCAGTCCCTGTCTCAAAACAACACAGTAATAGAAGAAGGTATTACCATGTTTCTATGAGAATGTTATTTTAAAAACATAAAAAATCTCACCAGGTTTTAGGTGAACACAAAACCATCACAGGGCTAAATGGAGAGGTCTAAAGAGATCAAAACAGGCTGTGTGTATGTTTGGATATTTGCCTCTGAATTAGTAGGCTGTATCTGTGCTATTAAACCAGCGGTTTGCATGCAGAGCTGGCCAAGGGATTTAAGGACTTATTTGCATTTCTGCCCATAATGCCTTAAGTGAGGGTTGAAGTTTTTCATTTTTGGTTTTACGGCTGAACTATGTGAGCAGCATTTTCTTAAAAAAAGATTTGCACTGTGGGTTTTAGGTGAAAAGCTTTTTAGTTTTTTTTGTTTCTTTCTTAAAGCACACAAGGAAAAACAAAAGCAATCAATTCAAGAAAAATCAAGTGAGATTTCTCACAACAATTATAATAGTATAATATATTTGCCCTTTAGTGTGCTGCCAGTCAAAACCTGTACAGAGTTTTGTGTCCCACACGAGAAAATTGCTATATAAATCATTCCCATTTTCCTTTATGCGCTGGACACATTTCTCTTTCCTTCACTTCTTTCCATAGTTCAGAATGCAGGCACTCAAAAAGGCAGACTTCTACCAGGCAAAGGTTTTCAAGGTGAAAAGTAATTTATTGTATCCATAGCCTTACGTGTTTCGTGTTAGCAAACACTTAATCGTAGGCAAACTATGATTCTATTCTATGCTTCTCCAGCATTAATTAATCTTTTGCTCTCTTCAGTCCCCTCCCTTTACTCCTGGACATGGAGTCTCCTCTAAAGTCCATGTAAAATATGTAATTCCCACCTGAAATAAATTTAAAATGTATTTAAAATCCATTTAAAACTCATTTGATATATGTCTAGAAACATTCCGTATATATACGCGGATAGTTCAACTATGTATTGCTCAAATCTGGTTTTAATAACAATCTTCACTAGCATTTTATATTTACAATTGAATGTATACACATAAGAAAAACTTTTATACGCTTTTTCTAACTTTATATTTTTATATGTATATTTATCCCTACCTCAATGCTATTTTTCTACTATTTCTTATATCGTATCTTATGCACTATGCACTTTGGGTGTATAAATATTGCACCATATCACTTCCCAACCAACAAAGGTGTACCAATATGGCACGAAAAATCGTTCGATCGAACGATTAAATCCTTTGAATCGTTCAATTCGAAGGATTTTAATCCATCGATCGAATGATTTTTCTTCGACCAAAAAATGCTAGCAAAGCCTATGGGGACCTTCCCCATTGGCTAACATTGACTTTGGTAGCTTTTAGGTGGCGAACTAGGGGGTCAAAGTTTTTTCTTAAAGAGACAGTACTTAGACTATAGAATAGTCGAACGATTTTTAGTTCGAATCGTTTGATTCGAAGTAGCCCATTCGATGGTCGAAGTAGCCAAAAAAAACATTCGAAATTCTAAGTTTTTTTCCTCTATTCCTTCACTCGAGTAAATGGGCCCCTTCATGTCCCAGTCAACAGCATAGTTAATCATATAACAATAAAAAATACTCCACATTCATGGGACTTCACTTCATAGTAAAGTCTATGTTCAGTGTCTGTACAATAAACTTTAAACAATAAAATATTGTACATGTAATGAATAGACCACTGAGTGCTGATCATTTTTACCTTTATATATTCTATGTAGATCGATATAAAGATTGGAAACTATGTTTGGGCACATTCAGTAGGGTAATCTAGCAGACTGAAATGCACACAACACAATACAGTTTGTATTTCTGTAAGTGTATTTTCTGTTATAAAAATGAACTTTGCATTGGGTAACTTTTACTTCTTTTTCATTACACTTCCCCTGCTTATTACAAAATGACTAGAATTTTGCTATGAATTTAAACATGAGCTTACAATTTGAAATGAACGCCAAGCCCGAGTCATTTATTTTACACCAATATGTTGCCCCATACAAGGTATAATTAGTGGCTTACAAATGTAGAGATTGTGGCTGGTGAAAACCGCTTGCTCTTAACAACTAAGCTTTCGTCTACCACTAATGTATTTAGAATCATTGAAGCAGAGTTCCTATCAACCATAACATTTTGTTTCACATGGGATATAACTGTTCAGTTAGTCTGATTTTAAATCTTAGCATGCAGGATAGATTCAAAAGCAAAATGGTATGACTCGTATGCCCCCCCCCCCAAGTCACTGATTGGTTACTAACTGGAAACTAAGGAAGATAGCTGCAAAGCAGGAAGTTGGGTTCTGGCTATTCCTCCCCTTACATTTCTCCTTCCTTACATGCTTGGGGACATGCCTTAGCTCCTCCTTTTTGACACATACATGAGATTTAGGGATGATGCAAAGGATTCCTTTATGAAAACTTCTGCAAAATGGTACCTGCCTGTTGTGGCCATGAATTCCAAAACAAAGAAGGACACAAGATCTGACTATTTGTTTAGTGTAAAGTTGGCCATAGACGCAAAGATATAGGAATAGAAGTTTCCATGTGTGGAGAGTCCCGACCAGTCGTTTCAGTCAATTGGACAGGTTAAAAGATTTCTGTCGGCTAAAGATAATTTCTCTGCATGTATTGCCTGACGATATCAATGGATGACTGTCATTAGTATTTGTCAGACATAACTTCGTATGGTCATTGTCACGGCCAGAACATGGTTTGATTTGTTCTTTTACTATTGTATTTAATCTTAATGGTTAGTGGCAGGTCTGAAGTTTGGGACGTCTGATCTTTTGTTCGATACAAGGGTGAAAACTGTACGTCTATGGCCAGCTTAAGTAAAGTTTGTTTTATGCTCAGTTAATATGATAGAGGAGGATTTGGTATAATTTCATAGGATGACAGGCCCCCTAAAGTCACACAACACTTACGTGCTCTGCTGAACCAAATCAAAACCTGCAAAATGTGGCAAAACCTAGATTCAGCATAACCCTAGTTTTTATTTAGTTTTTATTTTACAGAATATATTTTTAAAATATATTGTATTTTGTAATCTCTGTTGAACTTATATGTATGTTAGTCTCTGTATACCAAGAATATTCAGTGGCACCAAAACATACAATAACTATCTACTGCCTCCTGTGCCCATAAATGTCCAAAAATCCTATTTCACACAGGAGAGTGATAAAAATAGCAATAAAAGGACCCTATTAAAGGGTGTTTGCTAATATGCACATTGTAAAGGCAGTATCCAATTAATTTCTCCAGTCTGCAGCTTTTATTTTTAACTTCCAGTGGGACTTATCTTATTATTTTACTTGGTAATAAATATTGCATAGCAACATACTTACCATTATATAATCAAACCCGTCCCTTTGTAATTTTGTACACAACTTTAAGATAGGATACATTACGGGATTGATATTAGACAGCAAAACAAGCTACGGCAGGGAAGCTTAAATAATAAAACTACAGGATTGAATATAAAATATAATTTGGAGATAACCCCAAAATAGAAAAATATAAAAATGTGAGAAATGATCAACAAATGTAATGTGTAGCTCAGTGCAAAGCAGCTGAAGTCGAGAGTGATTTGGGATTTTCTCCATGATACCCTGTACCTCCTTCAGAGGACTGATAGTGTCCAGCACATACCAGAGACTCAGAGCTGCTCTGTGAACACACACAAGCTCACGCTGCCTTTCCAAAGAGACCACTGTGTTACTGAAGCTAATATAAACATCCCTGAAGTCAGTTTTAAAGTATAAAGGTGCATTCTGTGTGGAACAGCAATTCCAACTATGGCAGAATAGGAGTGCTTCATAGTGTTTATTAAGGTAATGTGAACAGTCAAAATGCAGATGAAACGGTATTCAGTAAACACATTAAATTAAGTGCATTGCCTGCCAAGCAAGTTGAGAACTATGCTCGCTAACAGTACTTTAGAGTAAGAAATGCTATGTAACTGGCCTACAAGGTAGGGGCAGCCATCAGTGTGATTGATAGCAACTTATTTCAGTACTCTAGCAACCAGAATAACCACCTTTCTTAAGGGTTCCTATTGTCCTAGCTATCAAGGTTAGTTTTAGGGAGGGGTAGCGAGTACATTAACTGTGGGTGTCGCACACCAGCAAAATTGGTTTAAAAGTAACAGATTTGATTGTTAATATAGTATATGAAGTATACAAGTCCCAGGAGTCCACTGGCAGCAGAAGGCTATTGAGGGGTGCTGGGAGTTGTAACACAACCATTGCTGGAGGGTTGTAGTTTAACTTCATTGATTTAACCGAGACCAAGACATCCTGTATAGTTTTTTGCTATATCTTCTCTATCTGAAGTTCTGAAGTGCAGGACCTACTGATCTGGGATGGTAAGCCTGCACAGGATAAGTAGTTCTTTTGAGCCCTCCAAATTAATGGCAATTCCCTTGCCCAGCCTACCATGTAAGGACATATAATAAAAGTCTCTCTGTTTATCTAGCAGAGTAGGGCCAAGAAAATGTAGATTTGATGCTTTGGAAAGAAGGAAAGAAAAATATATGAGGCAGCACAGATTACTCATTGCAGTGTAATAAGACAAACACAAAAAGCGAGCTCTGTGCCTAAGGGAACCATACAAACTCTTTTCAGTAATACATGTTAATAGAGTCAGTGGGAATCCTAGGAACTGTGGGATGGGAAGAAAAACAACTTTCCATGAAGCAAACAGACTTACCATTTATTTCATCTTGAGACTTGGTTGATCTCTTGCCACGCTTCTTGAAAAAATTGGAAGCCTCTGATCCTTGCATAAAAATCTTACTCTTCAAACCTAAGGTGGCAAATATGATTATTTCATCGCTGTGAATAGCTCCACAAGTGAATGTTAGTATGTATAGAATATATTCACATATGGTTTCTATTAAGGTTCCATTGCTCATTACTAGCTGTGTCTGAGTCTGGGTACATTTCTGATACATACTGTACATGTGTTGTGCAAAAGCAGTGCAGACAGAAAGAGATTTGGGGAGGCTGCTGATATTGCACCTTATACCGTTACCCCATAAATATAGCATTGACTTACTTTCTTTCGGGTCTGGGGCACGATCATCTTTGGTTCTAACTGCAGCACTTTCGCCTTCATGTAAAACTAAAAGCAAGACACAGGAAAGACTTATTAAAACAATGACTGGTGTGATTCTAAATTTAACAATTTACTGCGTGGGTAGAGACATATTTCTTTGTATTGCCAAGTATCACGAAAATAAATTCTATGTGTACACATACTATGTGTCACAAACAAACAAACAAAATATTAAGTTAAAATAGATCAGTCTTGTCCAGCCCGTTGACTTTTTGTTGTTGCTGTACTACAAAACCCAGAGTCCTATGCAGCTTGCAATAGCTTTTGAACGGTGTACGTAAGTCAGCAACTGTAAAATGTACCTAAACAAAACTGTAGTCAGGTATGTGCATCATGCTGTTCTCCAGATGTTGTTGAACTACAAATCAAACTACAACTTATCAACTATAAGCTGCCAGGGATGCTGGGAGTTGTAGTTTTAAAAACCTATGCAATGAACAAACAAGTCACAAAACAATATGAAAATTTTAATAAAATCACCATTTTACTACTCATACCCTAGGGGCAAATTAAAAGGCGTAGTCCCATGCTGCACTATTTTGCATCTGTGAGAATGCAAAGCATTGCATTATAGTAAGTATACACAGCTCCCATCCCAATCCTTGGACAAGCTAGCCATACAATTATACTACTAAATCTCTCCATTTCTGTATGTACAAATGTAAGGAACAGCTCAAACACACCTTTTTAGGACTTTTACCTTGGTGTTCCACTACAATTAGACATTAGTAGAACATGTCCACCCTATTTTCACAGTTGAAAAATACACCATAGTGTGTCTATATGTAAATAAACCACAAAAGGGGCATATTTATCAAAGAGTGAAGTTAGAGATCACCACAATCCACTAGAGTGAAAGTCCGCCACTCTCCATTCATTTCCATGAATGTTTAAAAGAGTATCAATGGGTGAAAGGGAAACTTTATCTTTTGATAGATATGCCTTTAAAATTCTATAGAAATGAATGGAGTGGCAGAATTTCACTCTAGAGGACTGTGGTGATCTCTAACTTCACTCTTTGATAAATATACCCCAAAGAGCAGTACATAGCATTATCTGTATAACATGAGTTACCAGCAAACACAAATCCCACTACTTATTTCCAATCTAAATAACAGTATTAAACGCCCATAAAATTGGCAACTACTACAATGAGCAATACATTTACATTTAGCAGTAAAACATATGTCTTACAATAAAACTAGTGCAAATTTTGCATGGGCACTAAAAATATTTCTATTTACCATTTACTCTCCTGTACAGATTTGTTGATATTTGCCTGTTTTTAGACAATGTATATCAAGCTTGTACTTACCTGCCAGTAACACAATTGCTGCAGCACAGCTAAGAAATAGGACTTGTTTCCCGTTCATCCTTTCTGGTTTTAAGTTGTCCTGTAAAATTCTGCAAGGGACTGAGGGAGAGTCACGGATTTCTCATGTGTCAGATAGGAAGGTGAGGCAGTAGCAGGAATGTTACTGGAGGAGGAGGGGTCTGGCCACTGAATTCTTCTAGTCCCATAGGATTTTAAACTCCATTCAATCTTACAAGTCACATAGAGAGGTATACTGCACCAACACAATATCCATCATTTTGACATAGCTTTAAATTTTAACTTGCCATCATTTTATAACCATGGTTGCAATTTTGTATCTCAGTGTACCACTATAAGTAATAATTTGCAACCAGTAACAATGCACTCCTTACTTTGTCTCAATGCGTTAGCCCAGCAAGGCCTAGAGGCACAAGGAATAGTAAATGTCTATGGTATCTTACAGTATCCCCCCTGGCATTTCCAGAAACCACAGATTGCCAGTCCAAGCCTGCAATGTCCTTTTGTGAGCTAACATGTCTTTGCTTGCTTTTATTAGTCAATACTCCATACCCATTTGATACATCATTGGCTGCTAGCAGGTCCGGACTGAGAATTAAAATAGGCCCTGGCATTTCAGGTACACAGAGGCCCAATCAGCCCACATAGAGGCCCAAACAGCCCCCACCAGCCCACTAAATACTGACTTTCTATGGGACCTTATAGCAGCCCCTCTGGCATTTGCCAGAACCTGCAGATTGCCAGTCCGGGCCTAGCTGTACACTGAACATTTTAAATATGATGATTAGGGAAGCACCGAATCCACTATTTTGCCCTTTCCTTCAGTTATTTCTCTCTTCATCTGTCCAACCCAGGTAATATCTAATGCACTCTCTCCCATGAATGTATTAGCTTTGGCAACTCTCCCACTCTGACATGAACTTTTGCATTTCTCACCCCACAAAATAAAAATCAATTTCACTCTCTCGTCATCTTCTTCATCCAGCCCCTCCAAGCACATCTACCTCCGCATCTCTGCCTATCAAATTCACTAGCCTCCCCAATCTTAAAAACACAGATATTACCTTCTGCACAGATTTTCAACTGTTAATAAACCTCTTTCTTTCCCAAATATATTTCTTATTTTCCATGATATCTATCTCTGCCATATATATTTCCCCATAATCCATCTAGTATTTTCCTGTAAAAAATGGTAAAAAGTTAAAAAAAATAAAAAGACTTAAAACTAAAACTAACATTCACAGGGTTTAAACAGGGGATAATAATGAAAACGGGCCACTAAGACATAAAACAAATTAAAATCTGGGAAATGTTCCAATTGGAATGCACTGGAACATGAAAGGGCCAAAAAAATTGAAAATGACACGGGTAAACTGCTTTATTCCAAAGCTTAATAATGATTATATTTTCAATTTAAATTCTATAGGGCACCAATTCCAAATGAGCCTATGAATATTTGCTCTGGGCAATGGAATGTAGTGCATTGCCCATGGGTGATAGAAAAGATTTAATTTTGTTTTGGTCATGTTCTAGAGACAGACTAAAGCTGCACTAGATTTAAAAAATGGCCTCGAACTATAGCAAATATTTTAATACTTAGTGTTCTGATAGGAGTAAAATCAAAGACAATGATATGGAAGGCTGGAGTCCTGGTGCACATCACACAGTTGATATTGTTCCACTTAGTAAGGTCAGAGAATAAACTATATATACTAAAAACTAGCCCCTCATCCATCAATTGCAATGAATGATTTGTGTGTGCTATAGATATTGGCAGGGAATTCTACATGTAACAGAGACTGAGGAGTCATTGATCCTTCTGAATGGAACTGTTTTTTTAAAAAAAAATATCAATGTTAAAGGGTTTGTTCACCTTCCAAACACTTTATTCAGTTTAGTTGGTTTCAAATTATTCCCCAGAAATAAAGACTTTTTTTTTTAAATTACTTTCCAACATCTAATTTTAAAGTTGAATGTGTCTGTCTCTGGTGTTTGAGTCTGGCAGCTCAGTAATTCGGGTGCAGACTCTGAACTGTTACAATTTGCTACATTTAGTTGATACAATTAGTTGATACATTTCTCAGCAGTATCTGTGGAATATTAGCAGCTATTGTATCAATTCTAACAGTTGCCTTTAATGAAATCCAGAGATTCTGCTCAGCAGTGACAAAGATAAGAAATGTATTAACTAAATGTATCAATTTAGAACAGTTTACAGGGTCGGCGACCCCCCTTTCCCAGAGCTGCTTTAGAAGGTGAAAAATTACACTTTACACTTCAATATTAGAAAAACGGTGACACATAGAAAATAGAAAGTAATTGGAAAAAAGTCATTATTTCTGGTGATCTATCGGGAAAACAACTTGTTGTTTGAAGGTGAACAACCCCTTTAATATATAATTTAGTTGCTGCTTTTCTATGTCAAACAAATTCCATAATGACTTCTAAACGGAGAACAGCGTTAATACTGTATGTGTTCATTCCAGCATGAAGGACCACTGTACATTTTACTGGCAAATTGTGCTTAATACAGGAGAATACCTATGCTGATATTGTTTAGTGATTTGTCTTTAAAAAAGACTAGAAGTATACTTAAAGAGTTGCTCTTGCTATACAATTCCATTACCAGCCACTGTCAAGTGGCAAGGCCCCAACATAAGGTCCTAAACTGGTTTTTGCTACCCATTAAATATCTGCCTAGTCAGTTTTAGGCAAGCTTAAACAAATTGTTTGGCCAACTATTTAAACTCCCATCTTCTAGACATCCCAGCTGCAGATACTTTTTCCCAATCTATGAATACAAATAATGTATTGAGGCTGCTCTTAAAAGGTCTGGACTTTTTTTAGTTTAGTGCAATGCTAAGTCTAAACTAAAAAGAATTAAGAAACCAATGCATCAGTATTGGGATACATTGGATCACTAATACAGATCATTATTATTATTTTTTTCTAGATTAACCAGCGCTAAATCAGGTTAGGCAGATTCTTTACATGTTAGAGCTTTATTTGAAACACATTTACAATTTTACATTTTGTTTTATATAATATAGTACAATGATATTTTGTATCACTGTGTTTAGCTATATTTAGCGATTCTGTTTTTGTGAAGATTTGCTGCAGTTGTAGTTTTCAGTTACACATTGTTGATAAATGGAAAAATGTTGCTTCCAGTGTGTGTTCTGCCTCAATGGTTATATAAAACTATAAAGGATATACAATCAAGCATCTACAGCGGAAGTGAGTTAAAATTCTGGCGAAATACACATAATTAACATAAAATCAGCATTGTCAAATATGTTATTTGTATTTTACGTCTTTCAACTAATCAAATTATGATCACATATACAAAATATTAAAGGTTAACTAGCGTAAACTATGGCAACACAGCAACAATTAAAATTACCATTGCAACAAATATGTTAAATTATCTGAACAGCAATTACATAGGACATTAAGACCAATTTATTTTTTTTAACCGCTAAATGTAAAACAAATTACAGATTTGTTCGCTCTCCATTTATAAGCCGGCCCCTAACCATCCAAGTATCCTACAAAAGAAAAAAAACATTTAATTTGCCTGATAAATATGCAAAGAATAAGAACATTTTTATCACACCTGAGCCAGAAATCTAAAAGTGAAATTGTCAACATACAGGTAAAGAAAGGATCCATTATCTGGAAACCCATTTTCCAGAAAGCTCAGAAGTACTGGAATGATACAGAGATTTTTTACTATATAGTCCTATTGAAACAAACAGTTCCTTATTTTTGACTGATTATCCTTTTCTCAGTACTTGATGATAACTAAGCTAGCATATATCCAATATGGATAAACAATATTTGTTTTTTAAATAGTCTTAAGCTACAGTGCTTCACTCCTCTAACTAAATCAGCAAAATACCTTTCTAATCAGCAGTGCAGTAAGTACAAAATTAGCTTTTTGGTAAACAATAATTTTGATTCCTTGTGTCATAGAATATTACTGTACTAATACAACAAAAATACTCTCCCATGTAAATAAAAGTGACTATAACACTGTCCTACAAACTGTCTTAATTTTGAAGCAGTAATTAAAATACTGTACCTTTTTCTTGAAGTTAAGTTAGCATAAATTCATAATCATGTCATAGAATATTTAAGTATTTCAAGCTAAAGCCACAGAGCTCTACATTACAGAAAGACCTTTTATCAAAAACAAAAAACAGGTCCCAAGCATTAGCCCGATAATAGATCCCATACCTGTATTACACATTGTTTTTAGGAAAAACTGATTTTTTTTTTGGCAGTAGTATTTCTTGCATTGTGATAACATTTTATCAGGGTCACATTACATAACATCAATGAAATATGTGTGAAGTCTTTCTTAGAATCTGTTGAACCACTCATGAAATGCTGGAAGTGATGTAATAAGAGGCACTATGGGGCAAATTCACTAACGCGCGAAGCGCCGAACGCTAGGGTTAATTCGCTAGCGTTTGGCATTTTCGCTACTGCGCAAATTCACTAACGAACGCTGGCGTAGTTTCGCTAGTGTTACTTCGCAACCTTACGCCAGGCGAATCTTCACTAGCGACGAAACTACGCAAATTCACTAACTTGCGCAGTGTATCGAACGCTACCTTTTACGCTAGACTTCCTTCGCCACCTCAGACCTGGCGAAGCGCAATAGAGTAGATAGGGATTGTTTAAAAAAAAGTCAAAAATTTTTCTAAGTCCCAAAAAACGCTGGCGTGTTTTCTACATGATGGCTGATAGGCTGAAAAAGATCGAAAATTTTTTGGGGCTCCCCTTCTTCCCCCCTACATTTCCTGACTCATGGCAACATACCTAGACAGTGGGCACATGTGTAGGGCAAAATAAAATTTTTATTGGCTGATTTGAAGGTTTTCTAGGCATTTGTTGTGCAGATACGTGTTCCTCCATTGAAATTTGAATTTTGCGCCGTATGCAAATTAGCCTTTGCTAGCGCAACTTCGCTTTATATAGCGAAACAACGCTAGAGCAACTTCGCAACCTTACGCTACCCCTGTGCGCAACTTCGGATTTTAGTGAATTTGCGGAGCCCTGGCGAAACTTCGCCTGGCGAAGTTGCGCCTGGCGCAACTTCGCATCTTAGTGATTTTGCCCCTATATCGGTCCCATTAAAAGTACATTCTAAAAGCAGATTTTAGATTTTGTTCATACAAGTCTGGGAATTCAAGTATTAAATTCTTACCTTCAGAGTGAGACCAGATAACCCATAGCGCTTTTTGGCAAGTTCCACCACCTCCGTCTCAATATTCTCCTGGGTGGTGCCCTTCACATCAATATAGTGGCAGTCTGCACTGGCATAATGGCAAGATATTGCCTAAAGGGGAAAGAGGACACAATTGAAAAAATGGCAAATATATTGCAAACACTCCAACTGGATGTGAGCAGGTAAAAAACACACAATGACGGAAAAAATTATTTATTTACTTAATATGCCTATGTCAGCTCAGAGACCCTATAGATATTACATTTATAATTTTATAGATATCAGATAAATAAAATAGATTATCTGTGACGGTGAATGCAAAAATGGATGGCCTATTTTTCTCTATTTAAAACTAACTCTTCTGATCCCAGGGGTTAAAAAAGGGAGACAATAAAGGCAAAAAACACAGGTGTATGTATATTGCTTTAATTCTGGGCAATACCCAGTGCTTTGGATATCATATGTTGACCTCTGGTCTTTCTAAACAGCGTATAACAGTAAATTTGAAAGTGCATGGCTTTTACACATGATCTCACCATCATTATTGCAATCATTTAAGCCACTGCATCACTGGTATGAGTGACTGGTTTAATGTGTGAAACCAATGTGAGAGACAGGTTGTCTGCAATTACAAGGGTTTACAAATCTTCACAGAACTTGATTTATGCAGCAGCTAATTAGTAAAGCTAACATCCTTCCCAGTAAAATACAATTGTGACAGTTGGCAAGAAGTTGAAAAGCTTCACATTGCCTGCGAAAAAGAAGCATTATATCTCAGTTTCAATCAAGATTTACCTGAGACAATTTATTAAATGTTACAAGTTAGACAATATACTGATGCACTTGTCAATAAGTGCTGTATAACTTTACATGTAACAGGCTGATTATGTAATATATCACTTAACATCAGAAGAACTTATGGTCAGGCTGGATGCCACACAAATATTATTTAATGGGCCACTGGGCATTCAGTTCGACAATCCTGCTTTAAGCAACTGAGAAGAAACTAGTTATCTTAACTATCCAATGTATCTTCCCTTTACTCTGTGAATGCTTATCATATAATACCTTTCTAAATCCTGCAGTTTTGTTCATTCCAGACCCATGGATGAGCAAGGGATGGAAGAATACAGTATCTCCCTTCTCCATGACAAGATGGACTCTGGGAATGCTGAGATCAAAGTCACGAATACCATGGTACATCTTGTTCACTCCACCCTTTAAAAAGAAAAAGAAGCGACAATGAATACAATTACAAACATTTTCATGTTGTGAAGTTCATTTTGCTATAATTCACTGATGCAGAAGTGGTTTCCTTTGTACCCATTTTATTCTTTCTGATGTACATGAAAAAAAACTCTCATGGCAAAAACAACTGGTCACCAAGTTGTTTCCGCTCAGAGAGCATTTTGATTTTCTGATGTGGCTGGGGAGAAACTGAACTGCACTATAATATAGCCATATTCTTATAGCCGATTGTTCCAAGCAACTGATTCTACTACTTTGTGTGGGCCCTTTTGCCTTTTAAAACAGGCCGTATGTCTTTCTCAAAATGAATTCCATAAATAGTGCTTTGGCTGAGCATACGTTTTGATTATTATTTTAATAAGGGAAGGGAATAAGTATATTTTTGTTATTTCTAGCAACAAAGAGGGCAAAGTCTAAAGCTGAAATAATGTCACATTCTACTTCCTGTTCATATGTTTTCATCAAAACAAATCCATATTCCACTGAGAAACCCTCTGTATAAAACTTTATACCTCCCATTCTGGATAGTCATGCTGCTTTAGTGTTCCCTTGTGTGTCCCTGGAATTACAACCAAGCAGCCATTGCTGCGGTCAATTCTTTCCATGGCTGTCCAGGCACAAACAATGTGATCCGATGGTCTGAAGGGGAAGTAGTGCAAGTCTTGGTGCATAGGGTGTCGAGAACTTTTCTTGCCTGTGACAAGGGTAAAAATTCATGAGCAGCCAAAGATAACAGGATTTGTGGAACATGAAGTAATAAAAAATGGCAGTGATATAAATTATCTTGATGCAACATACTATTGATTCTCAATAATATGGAGCTACAGTATATCTAACTGGTATGGTTGAAAGGGATTTGGAGGCAAACGTTATTCCTATTTTTGGGAAATGTAACCTGCCCTCCCCATCTAAAAGCACAAGGAGCAGGACTATTAGAGTAATAATACTCTTAGCTGCAGGCCACCTATATAGACAATATTAGAACACACATCTCTATACATGTGAAAGTGTAGAATATTTTCTAAGCTTGCCACAGTGTATGTATATTATATACGAGATTGAAATATGCGAGTTCATGCTTGAACTATGACCTACCTGCATCAGGTGGCTTGTTAATAAGCATGGTATGCATAGCCATGATGTTTGGTCCTGTAAAGCACTCCACATACTTAACAATCTAGATTACAGAACATATCTCCAGTTAGACAGAAATTAGCCAATACAACAGACAATTATAGAACAGATCATTCGTCATCACTAGAAGGATTATGGCACACTGCACATTTTGTGGGCATCCTAGGGAGGACTGTGGAACATTCATCTACCTCTGCAGCTGATTTCCATTCATGTGAATGAGAATACACTCTGATGAAAGTGCTTCTGAGTAAGCAAATCTAAATGGGATCTGCAGTTTTCTTAATTCTACTTCTGTAGAAACATAGCCTAGATGGTTGGCTAGCATGGTTTAAAATCACCCAAACTATCTGACCAAATCTTGCTTGTAGGACCATGTTTATTAATTTTAGGGGACCTTTAGGGCAATAGCAGGTTTGCAATGATCACAGATTCCTATTGATATCAGAGGGGAATTACCTACTTTACGTAGTAAGCATTTTGATCACTGCAACAACTAGCAGTGATAAAAATGCTAGGTATGCCACAGCCCTAAAGGGATGACCAAATAAACTAAATAGGAGTAGTTCTATATGTTCCATATTTATTGACACCTTCCTGTCAAATATTCTGGCAAACATTTATTAAAGCATATATCCATTTCTATACATCAGAAAGTGTCTGAATACTTTGAACCATTCTGAGTGAGTGGATAGAGACAAAACCCATTTTAGTTGCAAGCGTATTTGTAGGACAACACATGAGCAGATAATCACTAGCATTCCCAGATAATGTCTGCACACATAGGGGCAGATTTACCAAGGGTCGAATTTCGAGGGTTAATTCAACCCTCGAAGTAAAAATCATTCGAATATCGAATTCAAAGGATTTTGCGCAAAAGCTTTGATCGTCTGATCAACGATTCTAACGATTTTTAATCGATCGATCGAAGGATTTTTATTCCCTCAAAAAAAACTTAGAAAAGTGCTCGGGAAGGTCCCCATAGGCTAACATTGCACATCGGTAGGTTTAAAGTGGCGAAGTATGAAGTCGAAGTATTTTTTAAAGAGACAGTACTTAGACTATCGAATGGGAATAGTCAAACAATTTTTACTTTGAATCGTTCAAATCATTCGATTCGATAGAAATCGATCGAATTTGACCAATTCGATGGTCAAAGTACCCAAAAAAATACTTCGAAATTCTAATATTTTTTTATTCAAACTATTCACTCGAACTTAGTAAATCTGTACCATAGAGTACGGATAACAACTTGGGGGTATATTTATCAAAGATTGAAGTTAGAGACATCCATTGTCCTCTAGAGTGAAATACTGCCTCACTCCATTCATTTCTAAAAATTTCTATAAATATACCAGTGGGTATCTACCATTAAAGGCTTATGGCTGTGATTAACTGTCATGGGAAAGGTTTCCCAATTGTTCTATTTTAATGGAATCCTCTTATAAATTGTCTTTTTGTAGTCAAACAAATAGGCCTCTGCAGTCTTCTGTTATACAAATGCAAAGGCACACAGGATTTTTTAGCTGTCTGTAGAGGCTAAGCATAACACCCCATATATTGTCAGGCATGAGTCGCCTGTACGTGTGCCACTGCTTCTCAGTCAACAAATGCATGACAGGCATTAATATGAGCAGTTATCAGTTGACATGGGGGGGGGTTCCGGTGCATTTTTAAAATTCAGTGCTGTTTAGTATGCAAATATATTCAATTATAATGGACTGTCTAATGAATCTTCACAGATTGTTTGTTTTCCAGAGATACTAACTTTGGTCTTTATTAAAAATAAACTTGTTGACTTTCCATATTACCTGAGGCAAGGAGCAGTATCTGAATAGCTCCGGATCTTCCTGAAAGTCCTGAAGCTTTGTGATAGCCTTTTGGTCTGGCACATATTCAGACTTTGAAATTGCTATATCTCTCATAATCAGTAGCCCAGGCACTGTGATTTCTTTCTTGCACAGTCTCTCAAACTCTTTCCTGGAGAAAATAATGAAAATAAGCAAACTTTTGAATTTTATCAAAGTTATTACCTAAAACAAGCAGTCATGTTCTATACATTAACACTTCAAACTAAACATACTTCACAACAAAATAAAGACCAGGACAGACAGATAGCAAGTAGATTGCCTACAGTCATATGAAAAAGTTTGGGAACCCCTCTTAATTCTTTGGAGTTTTTTTTATCGTTGGCTGAGCTTTCAAAGTAGCAACTTCCTTTAAAGAGATACTGACACCTGAAATTAAACTTTTTTTTACATCTATTATAATATTGGCTTTGCAAGCTACTTCTAACTTTGCCATAACGTATTTGCATGATGCTTTTACATTACCTGTCTGATCCCCCAAGTTCCTGTATGAGGGGGCTGCCATATTTGTGCAGCAGGAGTCCGTTAGAATTAGAAACTGTCACTAACAGGCTGCGATGGGACAGTCTGGTTGGCAAAGTCAGAGTGTCAGAGAGTCAGGCTTAGGAACTTCAACTAACAATTATATACAAAAACAAACCTCTCAGCAAAAAATGATCAACATGACCTATAGGTAACATTTAATGTACATTCATATGCTAAAATAAATTTTTTAGTGTCAGTATCACTTTAAATATAGAACATGCCTTATGGAAACAGTAGTATTTCGGCAGTGACATACGTTAACAGAAAATATGCAATATGCATCATAACAAAATTAGACAGGTGCATACACTTGGTCACCCCAACAGAGATATTACCTCAATACTTAGTTGAGCCTCCTTTTGCAAATGTAACAGCCTCTAGACACCTCATATAGCCTTTGATGAGTGTCTGGATTCTGAATGGTGGTATTTGTGACCATTTGTCCATACAAAATCCAGTAAATTTGATGGCTGCCAAGCATGAACAGCCTGATTCAAATCATCCCATAGATTTTTGACGATATTTAAGTCGGGGGACTGTGACGGCCATTTCAGAATATTGTACTTCTACATAAATGCCTTTGTAGATTTCCAAGTGTGTTTTAGGTCATTGTCTTGTTGGAATATCCAACCCCTGCGTAACTTCAACTTTGTAACTGATGCTTGAACATTATCCTGAAGAATTTGTTGATAGTGTTGAATTCATCCGACCCTTCTCACAATCTTTCGCATATGCCGCTCCAGTATTTTTCTTGGCCTGCCAGACCTGGGTTTTCCATTGCCTGATTCCATTCCTTACAGTTTAAAAGGACAGTTTAAACTTCTGAGACTGAGCTTTTTGTAGCCTTCCCCTAAACCCAGACTGGCAATCTGTGGGTTCTGGCAAATGCCAGAGGGGCTACTATAAGGTGCCATATAAAGTCAGTATTTAGTGGGCTGGTGGGGACTGTTTGGGCCTCTGTGTACCTGAAATGCCAGGGCCTATTTTGACACTCAGTCCGGGTCTGATACTGAACAATCTTTTGAGAGTTGCTTTGAGGATCCCATGCTGTCACTCTTCAGAGGAGAGTCAAACACCTTAAGTTCCCTTTCTCATGATTGGACACACCTGCCTATGAAGTTTAAGGCTTATAGATCTAATCCAACCAGTTTGGTGTTACCAGTAATCAAGTATTGTTACATGCATTTAAAATAGCAAAATTACAAGGGTACCCACAGCCAGTTTTTTACATGTGATTTAATTTCATACAACTAAATACTGCTTCACTAAAAATCTTTGTTCAGAAAACACCCCAGATGTTCCTGGGAAATGAAAGACATACCACTGTTATCTTTTTTTGTTGAAAGTGGAGTAAACTTTTTCATATGACTGTATGTGTTTTTGTAAAACTCGATTTCCAAAATATTTGTAGAAACTGGATGGAATTTACAGAACCCCTAAAGGGAAAGGCAGGATTGGAACATGGCATACACTGGGTTGGCACTTTCCTGGAGAACATTTCAAGGAGATCGGTGACATGCTTGACCCTCTAAAAAACCTTCTTCTCTGGTAGTGTAAATGTCCAATAAGCTTTTGGGGAGGATTTTCCTGCAGTGTGTACATTGTGCACCAAGCCCAGCTGGCTTAGAAGAGCAGGAATGCTAATCAGTTCAATTTGAAATATCATCCCTCCCAGTCTGTTACATAGGTATATTCCTTCTGAATTCTATCAGTAACACTGGTTACAGATAACCAACCAAACAATTCTAACAGCAAACTAATAAGTCTGCAAACTGTATCCTTTGTTTTTGGAAATTTCTAGTGTTATTTGTAAACAGGATTTAAAGGTTTGTCCTATTTGCTCATCCCTTGAGACTTTGAAAAACGCTCTGCTTTTTAATCAGACTCTGGAACTTGCATCTCAGACGCATAAAATAATACCTGTGTGTAAAAGTCCTAATACATGAGGTGTCTGACATTATGGTAAAGCTTGTACTCCAGCAAAAGACTGTGTGCACTTTGTTTAAGCACATGGAACATTTTCTAAAAATATAAGCATTTAACTATTTTTATTTTCCTCAGAAGCCACTTTATTTTATCTAAATCAGCTTTAAAAAAAAGTTTCATTTTCTTAGTAGCCGAATACTTTTTTAAAGTAGATTAGGGTTTTTCTCCTAGAATGTAAACTTAACAAAACTTATATTAACACTAAAAAAGTCAATATCCTTATAAAAAAAATGTATTTACACATTTCTTCTATTTCATTTCTACTATGTACTGTATTTATGTATATGGCTATTATTTTGATGAGACTAAAACACTACATTGGTATGAAAAGAAGCCTCAATATTAAAATTAAAGGGGTTGTTCACCTTCCAAACACTTTTTTCAATTCAGTTGTTTTCAGAGATTCTGCTCAGCAGGGACAAAGATAAATGTATCAACTAACTAAATGTATCAATTTAGAACAGTTTACAGGGTCGGCGACCCCCCCTCCCAGGGCTGCTTCAGAAGGTGAAAAATGACACTTTACACATCAATATTAGAAAAATGGTGACACATAGAGAATAAAAAATCATTGGAAAAAGTTGTTATTTCTGGTGATCTATCTGAAAACAACTAGTTGTTTGAAGGTAAACCACCCCTTTAATAGTTTGTGTGAATACACTCCAGATGTTCCAAAGATGCAAACTGAACAGAATATTTAATAAATTAGATGCCCAACATTAGGCAAAAGAAAAGTTATGTACTTTATATCTTAATGCTAAACTTTCTTTAAAACTTTAAAAATTTCTGAAAACCATGTATGGGTGCTATTATCTGGAACCTGGGAAATTCCTGTGAAGCTTTGGTGATCCAAATGATGGAAAAACCATTCAGTCAATGCTGAGAAATTTAAATGTATTTCTGTTCCAGATATGTCTGGTGAAGCAAATGCAACATTATGGAAAACACAAATAATAATATAAAAAAAAAAAAAGTATACCGGAAGCGTTCAATGTCGTCAGCTGAAACCAAATTCTTTATAACCAAAAATCCATTTTCTTCATAGAACTGTCTTTGTTCTCTGGTCAGAAAGTTGTTATCCAAAGTGTAGCTTAATATGGGAAAACATGGTTAATACCAAGTCCACATGAAATATCTTCAATACCAAAGAAAAGCACAATATAATATAATGTTTGCTTTCTCATTCAACCTCTTTGTTGTATTATAATTATTTTGATATATCTGAACCCAGGGGGTGCGGTCACCCATCTTCAGCCTGCGTTGTTGCAGGTTGAGGAGAAGCTGCAGCACTAGTGCAAAGAGTGCAGTTACACCGTACTAAAATACCTGAATTTCTGCTCATCAAGTTACCATTGGTTACTGGGTGCTTACCAGAAATTAGTTGGATAAACTGTAGATGTAACTTGTCCTGATAATGGAACCGCACTCTGTGGCATTGTTTAAGGTAAAATGCATGAATCAAATCAATAAACAAAACCTTTTTTGCGGTCTACCCGCAATCCTAGTATTGGTTTCTTTGTGTAAGTGTGTATTTCTCAGACATCTATAAATGCAGTCCTCTCTGTTGCATCTAAGTGTCTGACTCTTAGGGGAAGATTTTTCAAAATGTGAGATTAGAGCTTACCACAGAAAAATTCACTCACTTTCTTTTCATTTCTATGGGGTTTTTGGAATTATATTTATCAAATGGTGAACTCTAAATTCCACCCATTGATAAATATGATTGTTTGATACTTGATTTATAAATTGTTTCAGAAAGTAGTAAGAGACAGTCATAAATGAGAAAGAAATTCAACCACAGCCAAAAAATAGCCTATATTTTACCAAGAAAAACAATTAAACCTAATTAATTTTGTTAAAAATGTTTCTAAATGTCACCTTCCAGAAATAAAGGGTTCACTATAAACCAATTTACTCCTCAGTCCTTACACATAACTCATAACACAGTAGATAAAATCACTTGCTTTCCACTAAATATAAATATACTATAGCTAAAAAAAGTATAGTGTTAGAGCTCCCTAGCTTGCAGACAAGTACATTTTGATAAACAAATTTTTACAAAGATACCACGTAATACTTGATGACACTTTAAAAGAAAATAAACTAATAAAATATGAAGATGATAACATATCAAGGGGTATAAAGGAGAAGGGTTGAAACTGATACTTGTTATTTTATGTGATTTATTCCATGTATTATCAAGTAAATAAATCAAGTACCAAGTTCAAGTGTAAAATAGCTAAGAACACTGTATAAAGGGCATGTAAAGTTCTTGCCTCTCAAAGTTCGTATTCTGGGACTATTAACCTACAGCAACTATTCAATAAGTAGGCTGTGCAATCCCATGTGCACAAATGGTGAGATATTTCAACAATTATGTATAAAATTCACCTGCAAGAGGGTTTATCTCTCAGGTTATTAGGGATAGGAAGAGGCCACACTACATGTAAAAGCAAAACAAACATCTGCTGTGCTTTATTTATGATTAAAAAATTATATGGATTTTATAAGGGTTGTCAGAAAACATTTTCAACAGAAATTCTACAGGCATTTATTTTGCTCGTGTATAAGGTGTATAATGCACATTTAACTACTGCTTCCAATTGCAATTACATTTACACAATTACATTAAAAATAACCACTAAAAATGTATGTATACTTGAAAAAAAAGTGCAGGGTAGCTGGGTAACAATTTACAGGGTAGTTGTAAATTCCAAGTTATACAAATTAGCAGTACAGTGCTACTCATAACTTGACTACTGTCATATTCTGTTGCTATGTATAGTACTGATTTTAAAGGGATGCTGACAGTTTTTGCTGCTTTATCAAACCCCAAAATTTGATATTTAATTCCTCCTATTTTCAGAACTGCCCAGATTCCTTGCCAACTCACTAAGCACTGTCAGTCTGCTATAGCCACTCATAGAATAAAGCAGACGGTAACCAGTCTTCTCTGTTTTCCACCAACATTAGGGCATAGGTGTTCAGAGGCAGACATGTTTTATTGAACTCTGTTAATCTGGGTGATTATTCTACATTTCATGTTCTGAGGCATCAGCCCTAATGCTACTCACCGACTTACTTCTCTGCACTATTGTGCTCTCTCCATTTTAAAAAAAAAAAGGTAATCCAGCTCTTAAAATTACTAAAGGTTGCTTTTTGCCTTCCTGGTACCTGGCTGCTTATGGCCGTCTGAGACAAGGTTTTCACCCCGCCTCATGGCAGGAGCATCCCTGCATTTTCTACCCCCATTTCTGCAATGCTGCAGCACTTCAGGCGAAATAAAACTGCCTTTATTTTTAATATGGCATAAACCCAGCAATGTTTTGAACCACATTGTTCCTTCAAACCAGAAAATTAATTTATGTCCCAGTTTTGGCAGGCAGGAACCCACATTATGTTTCCCATCCCTCCCAGTGTCACTGGGTCCAGCCCATTTTAGGACTTAGGTTCCTGGGGGAAAGTGTCCCCAAGAAGCACTTCTGTATCCACATAGGAGTTCAGCACCGAAATGCATAATTATGTGTTTTCAGTGCTGAATTCTGCTGCATGTACCTAAGCCTGAGCCAATGCAAGTGGTTCTTGGCACAGGCAAGTAAGAAGGCTAATGCCAACATAAGGGCTGATTCTAGGCCTGCATTTTATCTCAGTATGGGAATGGAAGCAGGGAAGGAGTGGAAATAGCAAGGATAAGAACAGATAATGTAGAGGTGGAACTGGGACAGAAAGGAAAAGGGGAAAAGGCAAGGGAGAACAAACAATACAAAAATCAGGAGAAAAGGAAATAAGGAAATACGGTAAGTACAATACAATTCAGAGCAATGAATTCCAATTGGGAAGTAGAGGGGAAATAAAAAAAAAAAAAACCTAGAACAGATGTGAACAAGTGAGGAATGAAGAGTTATAGAGAAAGGCACAATACGAGTAAAAAAGTGAAGTAGAGGGAGCACAAAGAAATGTGTGAAAGTTGGTTAAATATGGAAAAATGACCCAATTACGGGTTAGGTGCCTTGGTGACCTGTTGGGTGATTATAAATTCCCCATGATGGCACAGCTTAAAGAGAAAAAGGCCAACAGGGGATTCAATGGTTTAGGACTTCAGGGCGCAATTCTCCTCACTTGAGCTTGTACGTGCATCCCCCCCCCCCAGATTTGAAAACATCCTCTGGGATGATAACAAAGCCAAACTGGTCTGTAGGCTCTACATATCATTGTTAATCTGTTCTCCAGACCCGTTCATTAAAGCCTGCCAAAAATGGCAATTGGAGCTCCCCTTGCTAATTTCAGAGTGGGATCAGGCCACTGAGGGGCTATACAGTTTTCTGATATCAACTAAAGACTGTCTTATTCAATTTAAGTTTACCCATCAGCTTTATATTACGCCTGTTAAACTGCAGAAAGTAGGTAGATCCCCTGAAGCCAGATGCCCTAAGTGTAGGTCGACCTAATGCTACCTTCCTTCATTTGGTTTGGGAGTGTAGTCTGGTTTCTAGGTTCTGGTCTAAGGTGATTAACCACTTAAAAGAACATCTGTCCTTCCCTGGGACTGATCCGCCAGAGGTGTGTCTGTTGGGAATAGTGGAGGACCTGCTTCCACTAACCAGGTCTAGAACTCTCATTAAAACTGCTTTGTATTATGCTAAGAAATCTGTGGTGATGTGATGGATGTCCCCCCAGCCCCCCACAATGCAACATTGGTTTTCTCTGGTTAATAAAGGGCTAATTAATATCAAGCTGACCTATGAAGCCCTACCAAGTTTGAGAAAGTATGGTCTCTGTGACTTGATGCGCATCCGGACCATGAACCCCATATTTCAATCCCCTCTATCCCCTGCTAGTTCTCCTGTTGGTGAACGAAGTAGACTTGTATAGCCATACGAAGCTGTAATGCTAATGCACAGTGTGATCAATGCAGACTAAATTGTATGTTTATTTGGTTTTTTGTATGTATGTTTTTTCCCTTTTTTTCCTTCTGTTCCCCCCTCCTACCTTTTGAAAATTCAAATAAAAAGATACTTTAAAAATAAAAAAAAATGGAAAAATGAAAAAAAAGAAATAGAAAGTGCAAAAATGTGTGTGTGTGTATAATAAATTTGTTGTATACCAGTGTCCAATGTCAATACACTAAATAATGTGCTTGAGATGCTATTTATAATTGCCATTAATTTGTTATATGGTGGGGATGCTATCCCAATGATTTCACAGTATAGTGTGTTCTGGATTCTACGCAACCACTTTACTGCATACACATTGCAATTACAAGATTATTTGTTATCTTTAGTAACGTTAAGCTAAATTGTAATTGCTGCCCGATAAAGATTTTCTAATCTGTCCAATTTGTGACTGACGACTGATATCCAGGGCTTTTACCGATATTGGGTTCCCTCGTCTCTCATGCATGCACTAAATATCGATTGAAACCTTGTTTTGTAAGATAATATAGCAGTACCGTAACTAGAGGGGGGTGGGCCCTGGTGCGTGACGCGTGACCTCCGTACGGCCCGCATTTCAGTGGTGTGCGGGCTGCCGGGGGGTCCTGACCCGCTCGCACCCCCTGCTCCCCCAGTAGTTCCGCCACTGTAATATAGCGTGTGTGTGGCCACCTTTAGAACTCTGGCATAAAAGACAAATGCACAATCTTTTTGTCCTGGCAGATAAGGGACTAAATGTTTTTTGTTTTTTTTAAATGTGAGAAAGGTACTTCCCTTTCTGATCTCCATTTTTGACTATTGAAACAATGTAGCAGTTCAGGTCTCTTCAATGTATGTTAGTCAGCTGGCTTCTGCTACATTGTTTAAGAAGTCAGAACCAGAAACTCAAAGAATATAAACAAACAGACGTGCTGCTTTCAACTGCAATTACAAAGTTTCAAAGCAAGTACTTTTTTACCAGTTCATACTGGAAAGTTGCTTAGAATTCCGTTTCTTTCATTTTGCAAAATATAAATGTATGTGTATTAGATAACCACGACAATAGAAATGTCCCAATACATAAGTACTAAACAATAGTAGACCTACATATTAGATATTTAACATTATTCAGATTACAGGGCATGGCACACTACCTACGTCCTCTCCATAGCCCCTAACCCATTATGATAATGTGAGCCAGTAAACCCTGTTGCACACATAGGTCTGTTCATGGCTGCTCTTCATAACAAAGGATACAAGGTGGCGTTGCAGGACAGCGAGGCGGCCACTACTTCCTGGGGCAACTGTGGGCCTGTAAGACAACATCTTTCTGGAAACAAGTGGCACAGATCTTTCCTTGTCAGAACTCTTGAAGTCACTGTCAAGACCTGGGCACGTTACATGCGACACATTAAGCTCCTCCTATTCAAGTCACTTACTGAGCCGCCCTGGGCAGAGTCCTCTCAACAGTGCTGTGGAAGATAAATACATGACTATTTGAACTTAAGGTTTTTTCCTTAGACCAAGAATCAGCCCAGTGAGGCATTGGACTTCTGTTGCATCTATTTAATCTTCCCTTTTTTGACCATTTTAATCAACTGTGTGCACCATTCTTTAGAAACTAGAATTTCTGCAGTTATATGTATAGCCCTCTTCTGCTACTGCATGAGATCAAGCACACATTTAGTTGCGTGTGGCGCTACAGGAGTCCTGTGCCTCTGCTACATGGGAGAGCAGGTTCACTTTAATATGGAGTGCCTCCACCCAAGGTCAGAACAGGCTGAACGGTAATACCCCTCCCTAGGAACTTCTCTGATCCGCAGTACACATACACAGTGGAACGGTTGATGGATTTTTTTGGCAGGACACTATAGCTTTAAATTACAGTAATGCAGGTAGCCTGCCAGCCAGGAGCAACTTCACTGAATAAATGCAGCTGATGATCTCTGGACTGCTGAGGGCAGGGCCGGAACTAGGGGATGGCAGAGTAGGCACGTGCCTAGGGCGCAAAGCTGAGGGGGCGCCAGGCACGTACCTGCTCTGTTGCCTACCCCGTGTCCGGTCCCGTCTGCCGCTGGTGGCGTGCGCATAAATGCTCTTCTGCGCATGCGTGCACATATTTCGCGCTGGCGCAAAATTTCACGCATGCGCACTGGTGCGAAATTTCGCGCATGCGCAGTCAAGCGCGCTCAGAGCCGGCGCCGTGGCCCGCCAGGTTGCCTAGGGCGCCTGCCCGTGTTGGCCCGGCTCTGGCTGAGGGGAATCCCCACTTATGTGCCAGTTGCTTCAAAGTCCTGAGAAGGACTCCCTTTGGTTTTCCGTGCCCTGAGCACACTTTGTTCTTCAGAGCCCTGACAACTACCCCCTTTCCTTCCACACCCTAAAAAGAGCGCGCTTTTCTGCCACTGGGGTTGCCTACTAACTTTTCTCAAGAAACCCTGAGAGCATACACACTTAGCTTGTACTCTGCTTCCCAGCAGCACTTTCTTCCTCCCTCTTCCCTCCTGTCAGCTCACAGAGGGTGGGGCTCCTCCCCCTGCTTGCACAGAATCAGTCTGTAAAGATTACAACAAACCATTGACGGGAGAGAGTCGGAGGGGAGGGTCTTTGAAGCTCCCCAGTGTATAGCTGGCAATGCACGTCTGTATAAAAACAGCACTGGAGCAAAACGGCCAGCTATAAAATGGTTTGGCGGAGGAGGAAATAATCAAATACCTTGGCAATTCAGTCAGTGTTCAGTATTTCAGCAGCCTCAGCTAAGCACGAGCAAAGTGCAGCAAGTCCTCTCTAACCCGCCTCTTGCTTACCTCAATAAGAACAGAGCAGCTGATTAAAGTACGGCGTATCTATTGGTCTGACACTGTGCTACGCCCACCAGCCCTATGGAATGCTGGGTAAAGTAGTTCCAGAGGCCTTGTTTGTAAAGAGGCTAAAGTTCATGAGGGCATAATGGAATTCCTAGTATGTGCTTTACACCTCCATAAACACTCTACACATTTTGTTTTCTAAACCTGCCTTAATCAGTCATGGCTTTTATCCAACTATATGTTCAGGGGCATTTTTAATCAAACTGACTAAGTATATACACAGCATTTATACTAAATACAATGTTCCACTGCCTCTCAGTGTATATAATGTGGCTGAAACGGTGTTTCCCATGTTTTATGTGGATTCTACCCAAGCCTGTTGCCACCTTTTCCGAAAAAAAAATACCAGCCTTCCTTTATGTTTAACTTTTTTCCCTCTTAATAACATTGGGGTCAACCATCTTTGTTACAGGCCAGGCCGGTAAAATACCGACCAGGTGGCAGCCCTACCTGTGGCCCCAAAATGGCATTCACCTATAGCTCTTATTCAAATCAATGCATATTTGCTAGGGTAATTTGGACCATAGGGACCAGATGCCCGCAATTGCAAACAGGAGAGCTGCTGAATAAAAAGCTAAATAACTCAAAACCCACAAATAATAAAAAATTAAAATCAATTACAAATTGTCTCACTCTCTAGATCATACAAAACGTTAAAAGGTGAACAACCCCTTTAAGGGATGATATTATAACTATGTATAAATATATAAGGGGATCATATAATAATCTCGCTAATGCTTTATTTACAAGTAGGTCTACAAGTAGGACACAAGGTCACCCATTCCGATTAGAATGTCTAAATATTAGGAAAGGATTTTTTACAGAGCTGTGAAGATGCGGAATTCCCTCCCTGAATCAGTCTTACTGGCTAATACATTATATAGCTTTAAGGGTTGTTCAGCTTTAAATAATGTAGAGAGTGATATTCTGAATCAATTTGCAATTGGTTATCTTTTTTTATTATTGTGTTTTTGAGTTATTTAGCTTTTTATTCAGCAGCTCTCCAGTTTGCAGTTACTGCAGTCTGGTTTCTAGGATCCAAATTACCCAATGCAACTGCATTGATTTGAACAAGAGACTGGAATATGAATAGGAGAGGGCTTAACAGAAAGATGAATAATAAAAAGTAGCAATAACAATAAATTTGTAGCCTTACAGAGCATTTGTTTTAAGATGGGGGAAGTGAACCCCATTTGAAAGCTGGAAAATGCCAGAAGGCAAACCATATAAAAACTACAAAAAGAAAAAATGAAGGGCAATTGACATTTATTCTATAAAATACTAAAAGGTAAATAAAAGGTGAACCATCCCTTTAAGAAGGTGTTGGATTGCTTTTTAGCAGGGGAGGTAATACAGGGTTATGAAAGATCGCTCATAGTCAGGAAGCAATTTCTTCCCCCTCTGAGGCAAATTGGTAGGCTTCAAATGGTTTTTTTTTTTTTTTTTGCCCTCTTCTGGATCAACTAGCGGTTAGGTAGGTTATATTTAGATTTAAAAGTTTTAAGTTGATGGGCGCGCGTCTTTTTTCAAATTAACTTACTATGTTACGATTTGTCTTTCCTAAGCCCCCATTTAGCTCATTTACCGTGCCGCCTTCGACAGAGTCCTCAGCACAGTGCTGTGGAAGATTGGTGGCAGACTAACCTATTTGAATTTTAGGTTTAATAGCTTGTACAAGCAGTGTCCAACGCTGGGAAATTATTTGTCTAAGTTGTTGAGTACTTTTGTTTTATATCTAATCTGTTTGTTATAAGCAGAATTAGACCAAGTTGCTGTTTAAATAGCAAAGGTGGAGGAATAAGAATGTATTAATGGATTTACATGATTTCTTTGTTATCCGGTTTTGGGCTTTGCCTTTATTGCCCTTTCACAGTAGCAGCTTTGCCAGTCTTACCTGTATTGTCTCCTTCTAGAATCAGCTTTGTCTGTTTGTTCCCTAGTAACCCCTAAATCCATACAACTTACTTTGATGGGTATTTGCTTCCTGGGCACTTATAACTAAGAGCAATAGAATTTTTGGTGTTAGTAACTTTCAGGTTTGCTTGGCCCTATTAAAGTTATTATAAGCTCAGCTTGTAAGACTTTTCCAAAATCCATAGACAACCATAACTTGTGTCAACTGGAGGAAAGCACAATAGTTACTAAAGCCTAAAAACGAATATGGCTAAAATGCCATTTTATATACTGAACTTATTGCACCAGAATAAAGTTTCAGCTTCTCAACAGAAGCAATGATCCAGGACTTCGAACTTGTCACAGGAGGTCACCATCTTGGAAAATGTCTCAAAGAATATCATTTATTTATTAACGTGTAAGATGTTACAGGGCTGATTATGAATTTCTCATGCTAATTGCACTGGTTTCTGTGCTGCCATATAGTAATGATCAGTATTAATTACTAATCAGCCTTATATTGTGACATTTATATTCTATGTGTACTGTATATTGTGTGTCGGTCCCTAAGCTCAGTAACGGACAGCAGCACAGAGCATATGCAGTGAATCAGCAGAAAAGATGGGGAGCTATTGGGGCATCTTTGGAGATACCGATCTTTACTGCTAAAGGGCTGTGTTTGCCATGGGCTGGGAAAGAAGCCCAAAACACAATGTACAACATTTCTATTCTACTTCTTTAGTTAGGCTTTAGTTCTCCTTTAAGACCTGTTAGTGCTAACAAATAGATATTAATAATTTTAGGGTCGTAACGAGCTAATTCCTACATGACATACTCTCTATTTTCCAGAAACTGCTTAGCATCTCCTCTCTGTGTAGAACATAATCCTTGTCTTTACTGCAGTTTATCCTGAGCTGTAACCTTGTGGTAGCCAGTATCAGGCCAATTGATCAGATCATAATAAGCACCTGTACAAGTTGTTAGAGAGGATTGCATCAACTAGCCACATCTGGACTTTTAACCCTGTCCAATTTATATCTGGCTGATTATCAGATAGGCTGTCGGATAGGTCCCATACAAGGGCAGATAAGATGCCAACCAAATCTGACTTAGGGATCTTACAGACGAGCGTTTTTACCTGCGCTCCCCTGCGTTCCGTTTTTCTGCGTTCAGCCGCAGGGGAGCGCAGGAATAGACGCATTACATTTTTTCCAATGGGGCTGTACTCACACAGGCGCGTGTAGGCGCCGAACGCAGGAAAAATGCAGCATGTTGCGTCTCAACCTGCGTTCGGCGCCTACACGCGCCTGTGTGAGTACAGCCCCATTGGAAAAATGTAATGCGTCTATTCCTGCGCTCCCCTGTGGCTGAACGCAGAAAAACGGAACGCAGAAAAATGGAACGCAGGGGAGTGCAGGTAAAAACGCTCGTCAGTAAGAGCCCTAAATCAGCAGCTAAAATCTGCTAGTGTATGGCCATCGTAAGATTCACTTTAAAAAGTAGTTAAAAAATTCACTCCACGTATGACTCATGGTCTACATGCTGGATGGAAGCTTCTGAAATCATTTAAAATTCACATTATAGTTAGTTATATAAATATTGTTATATAAAAAAATTTGTTTCTAAATTCATTGAGTTAAATGATTGTTTGCTCTCCAGGTGGTACTACTTGCATATTTCAACTGAAGCCTTTGGGAGGGCCATGAAAACACGTTGGAGCACATTTACTAAGCTCGAGTGAAGGATTCGAAGTAAAAAAACTTCGAATTTCAAAGTATTTTTTTGGGTACTTCGACCATCGAATAGGCTACTACGACCTTCGACTACGATTCAGACTAAAAATCGTTTGACTATTCGATAGTCGAAGTACTGTCTCTTTAAAAAAAAAACTTCGACTACATACTTCGGCAGTTTAAACCTACCGAGGTACAATGTTAGCCTATGGGGACCTTCCCCATCACTTTTCTAAGGTTTTTTTTCATCGTTCGATCGAACTATTTTTCCTTCGATCATTCGATCGTAGGATTTGCGGTAAATCCTTCGAATTCAATGTTCGAATTCGTAGGATTTTACTTCGCGGGTGGAATTCGAGGGTTTATTAACCCTCGATATTTCAACCCTTAGTAAATGTGCCCCCTAGACTAAAATTTTCATGAAATGTAGGGCCCATGAGGAAAGCCAGGTTAGTTCTCCCTCTGGTGTCTGTTACAGGCACTGTGGGTTCTGAATCTGAGGCACCTCTATGTATTTTGACACATAGTCCCTATTTTTCCTGTATAAAAAGAATAATGAAGAATTTTCCCATTCACCAGACTGATACTGTTTTTAAAAAAACCGGGTGCAAATTTGTTACCAGGAGAGCCAATACCTTTGGTAATGTTTTGGCTCCCAGCTTGATTATATCTGAAACACCTACTACTTTGGCTTGGCTGGGTAGTAATGGTATGTAAAGATGGGGTTCTACAAGATGCCGAACGTACTTATGTATCAGTGGAAAAATCGTTACATCCTCAGTAACTAATAAGAGCGATCATATTAAACAATATATAAATTGTACTTCAAAAAATATAATTTATTTATTAACGTGTAAGAAATGCGGATAACGATATATAGGTCAAATTGCTAGATCTTTGAAAGAACATATACGAGTGCATGTATTGGACATCAAAGGGAATAGAGGCACTTTTTTGATTGCTCTAAGGGCAACACAACTTTTCTTTCCTTGATAGATTTGGAAAAGTTTGGCCTGGATCCTAGAGGAGTTCATTTGTCCAGACTACTAAGTAAAAGAGAAGTGAAATGTTTTTTACATTAAGGACAAGACAACTTGAAAGTCTAAATCAGGGAGACCAACCTTTTGAACCCGTGAGCAACATTCAGTAAAAAGAAAAGTAAAAAGAATTGGGGAGCAACACTAGCATGAAAAATAAGTTCTGTGATTGGTCATTTAGTAGCCCCTATGTGAATTGTCAACCTACATTGAGGCTCTGTTTGGCAGTACACCTGTTTTTTATGCAACCAAAACTTGCCTCCAAGCCTGGAATTAAAAACCAAGCACCTGCTTTGAGGCCACTGGGAGCAACATCCAAGGGGTTGGAGATCAACATGTTGCTCACAAGCTATTGCTTGGGGATCACTGGTCTAAATAATGACTTTGATGTATCCTGCTATTATGAATAACTTACTATGAATATGTTTCGGACCAAATTTTTTTTTTTGAACCATATGGTCTGAATTGTAACTTTGATGTATCCTGCTATTATGAATAATTTATTATAAATTTGCTCTCAGATGCCTTTGCTTTTTTTCTGTGCACATATACTGTACCTCACATTGTTTTTAACGTCCTTCCTCCTTTTTTGTCTGATTGATTTATGTGTTCTTGTGATTGGTGGGTCTGGGGTATATATTTTGTGTACCAGTCTGTTCTGTTTAGCCTATGATTAAGTGCACAAACCCACAAAACATGTTAGGCTATGTTTTTAACCTACGTCTGAAATTAAGTTCTCTGTACCTTTACAAGTCTGTCTGTGGGATCTGCGAGTGTCTGCCATCTTTTGTCGGGTTGAATATCCCACTCCCGTATAAATGGATTCTACACACTGTCAAGATATCATCAATTCTCTGGCTGTACACAACAAGAAATCAACCTTTTCTCTCTCTTGACCCTGGGTATATGTATTACCCATTTCTGTCCTTAAAATGTAACTTTACTATTCTTTGTACATGAAGTAATTGTATAATGAAGTAAAATGAATGCTGTCCAAGTGTATTTTGTCGTTATACACCGTGGTCACACATCTGGTTTAAAAATAACCGCATTTTTTAAACCTACAGTTTGTGAAGTGGGTGTGTCGAGCACAGGAGAATCCTATATTATCAGCAAGATACAACTTAAGGGGTATATTTATTAATATTGGAGACAAACATATCTGTAATTGCTGTGGCTATAAGTAACATTCCTGTTGATAGGGAAAGCACACAACACTTGGTGTGTGCAATACATGCAGTTGAATGTATAAATTAATTACCCCTCTGTCTTTTGGCACATTTTTTTGTGTCACAACCTTGAATTAAAATGGATTTCATAAGGATAATAATCATATGATTTACATACCATAATCAACACTTGAAGGTGCAAAATATTTTTTTTATTGTGACACAAAACTTATTAAAAGAGCAGCCATTTGTATATTGCATAAATGTTCATCATGTCAACACTTGGTAAAACCATCCTTGGCTGCAAATTTTTTTTTGTTTTTTTTTAAAGTGCATACCCAATTGACAGATCGATTCAAATCAGAGCTTTGATAGGCCCATTGCTGGATATTCATATTTTAGTTCTTGCTTACCTTTTTGTGTTTGGAATAACTGTACAAAGATTTGTTTTTTTACAGATTATTTTGCTATGGGATCTGTTATCCTAAAAGCATGGGACCTGACATTTTTCAAATAAGGGACCTTTCTGTAATTTGGATCACCATCCTAAAAATCACTTAAACATTAAATAAACATAATAGAATTGTTTCCCTCCAATATAGATTTGTATAGCTTAGTTACCATCAAGTACAGGTCACTATGTTATTGTTACAGAGACAACCATTTAACATTTTTGAATTATGTGCTTAAAATGGAGTATATGGGCTATGATCTTCCCAGAATTCAGAGCTTTCTAGATAAGGGATCTCATACCTTTATTTTGAAACTGTCATGCCATGCTTATTTACAAAAAAATATTTTGCAGCTTTAAAATTTCAAGTATGTTATGTAAATCAGATGCTAAGCCAAAATACATTTTAATTTAATTACTGGTTGTAACCCAACAAAATGATGGGAGGAGGATGTAAATATTTATTTGAAGAACTGACGGTGAGAAGACTCATGTAGTATCAATGTCTTATGAAGGAAGAGGGCATGGTTGTATAGTTAGAACAGCAAACATCTAAAAGACAGTTTCCTTGCTGGAGAAGTAAAATCAAGGATGAATGGTTCAGTTAGGGACCAACATTTACCTGCAACTTCGATATATTGCAATATACAAACAAACAATTCTTTTTGTGTTTAAAGGGGTGGGCAGTAGCTTAATGCACAAAATGTCTCAATGAAAACTATCACAAAATTGAACATTTAATATGAGCTTCGTCATACTCAAAAAGGTTTTAAATATAATCAATTAAGAATTTGTATCATTCGGAATAATCACATTTTATCTTAACCCTCTCAGCATGTTTCTCTGTTCCTATTCATGTAGGCACTCAAATTTTCATTGACAAATCCAATAGAGGTATGGGACCCGTTACCCAGAAAGATCCGAATTCCGCAAAAACGCCTCTCCCATAGACTCCATTTTATCCAAATAATCCAAATTTCAAAATATGATTTCCTTTTTCTCTGTAATAATAAAACTGTACCGTGTACTTGATCCAAACTATTATTATTATTATTATTATTATAAGATATTCCTTAATGGAAGCAAAACCAGCCTATTTAATGGTTATATGGTTTTCTAGTAGACAAGGTATGAAGTTACCAAATTACAGGAAGATCCATTATACTGAAAGCCCCAGGTCCTGAGCATTCTGGATAACAGAAAAAAAATAATAAAAAAAGATATATTGGATCGGTCATTCAAAGAAGAGAAACAGACAGAGTACAGGAGAGTGAAGAGTAATTTGATTATTTTAAACACCTTAGGGTTAGGGCACACAGGCAGATTCTGGGAGATTAGTCGGCAATCGACAAATCTCCCCTTCTTTGGGGCGGCTAATCTCTCTGAACTGCATCCCCGCCAGCTAAAATGTAAATAGCTGGTGGGATGGCACCCAGGGCGATCAGTTTTTCCAAGTTGCACGAAGTTTCCTCTTGAGGCAGCTTCGGTCAACAAATCTCTCGGAGTACCATCCCGCCAACGGGATGCCCTGACCCTTAAACTGATAGAGAGTGCAGAGAATCGCTTTTCGTTATCTGTAAGTCGTCACACCTTCACTGCACCTCCACCTAATGGTTTAATGGTGAGCACAAACAAACAAAAAAAAATCCCTTTTCATTTTTTGCTATAGTTTATACAGGAGTAGTGGCCAGCTCCATGTTGTAGCTCCCATCATTCCCATCTACAGTTAGGTTATTCCACTGCAATCTTGGATAGCTAGATGCAGCAAAGGAATCAGGTTTATGTTAAGTGTAGGACTCACAAGACCTGGGATAACTGATATAGCTGGCCAGCTGGAATATATTGCAACATGTTACCTACGGTAGCAGCTAGTGTTGTAAGGCAATATCAACAACCCCTTGACATTGTGGCTGTCAAAAGCATATATTTTAATGCAAGATGCTAGTGTTCAGCTCACCAGTGGGCACTACATTATAAAAAACAATGGTAAGTATGGAGGATCAACAACCACACAAACCAATTTCCTTATACAAACTTAAATTGGATACAGAAAGCAAAGCACCTTATCTGGCATTGGAAAAATGCATTTGTATTCTAAGTAGGAATAATTGAAGGTGTTTGCCAAAAACAAGCTTCTGTAAGCAATACTAAGAACTATAGGTCCACACTAATTTCAATTCATATGTCATATATATGTTGCTAGACATAAGAAAGGGGACTGAACCAGCTTGTACAAGAGCAATAAAAAAAATTAAATATTTATTTGAATACCAAGTTTGGAGTTTAAGCTGCAATGTTGGCAATGTCAATTTTTGTTTTAATAGATCACAAACTCATGCACCAAAGTAGGAAAGGAAAATGGCTACCAACTATTTAACAGTTGCTGATTTATAAAGAAAACATATAAAGGCATGTAATCACTATACAAAATATAAAAATGTATGAAACACTATCAAGCACAGAACAAAAAAGTTATTGATTATACTTAAAAAGTGTTTTGTGTTTATGTATACACATTTAGAATTATTGAATTTAAGTGACACCGGCAATCTTAGTTTTTGCCTGTGCTCTGCAATTATGTCCTGTAACACATTTAACCACATTGCAAAGGAGTTTCTTATGTGCTACTGGTAAGAAAACAATTGTTAATGTACTGTAAATATGGGAGGAAAAAATATTTTCCTAAACAGAAGTGCTTTCTAAGCAAAGATAGCACTCTTACAACTCATCTATGCAGAGGTAAATATATATCCAGCAGTGACAAGTGAAAGGAGTGCATTACTAAGCAATGTAAGGTAGTGGAAGAGTAAAGGCTACGGAAGCCCAAGCAAAAAACAAAAATAAACCAAAAAAAAACTAGTCAAATTTAAAAAGGAATCATGCACCCTTCTATCCCACAACTGATTTATTGCCTTTCCATATGAGCTTCCAAAGGCATTCAACATTGTCAGACGAATAATGATAAATACATATATATATATATATATGAAGACACTAACTGCTTATTTGACACTACTAATGGCAATGTCTGTGCTGAGTGAAAGCACCTTTAAAAAAGAGCCTACGCGGCAAGAGATAAGTGTCTATAGATTCAAAATGAATCAATGCTTTTCAGATAACAGTATCATTCTTCAACTCAGAAGCTGCCTTGAGATTAGGTGCATCTTCAGTTTATGTAACAGAAAGGGGGGAAAAAAAATTAAAAATGTAAAAAAAAAAAAAGCAAACCGATTTTTACTTATTAAACCATACCCACTCATAAAACTGACCCAAGGTCTCGAAATGGGCAGACACATTGATATATATTTATATATATATATTTTTTTCTTTACAATTATTTAAATTGTATGATGGAATAGGGTCTATTTAAAAACAAAACAAACATTAACCAAAAAAAAAAAAAAAGGTAGGAAAGCCGAGATTAAGAAGTAGCACCAGGTGTGGGGTTTACATTTTGAGTGGCAATTTGAGGGGCAACCTCAATGATTCGAGGCTTGTCTATGATTCTGGCGGTGCGGTTGCCCTTTTCTACGATGCCGATAATCCATGCTTGGTGGCCCTCTCCATATTTAGGGGATTTAATTTCGGCACAGAAACGTGCTGCCTGTTCCCGTGGCAAACATATAAGCAGACCTCCTGTTAAAGAAGAGTGTAAAGAGAGGTAAGGAAAAGTTAATAAAAGAAAATCATTTCACCACACAATTCTCATTACCATTACCTTTTGACTTAGTTTTACAAACCAGAGAAGAAGTCTTCTAAAACTGATACATACAAAACCATAAATAAACAGCATACAACAGGGGTGTCCACACTTTTTGCAGAGAGGGCCAGATTTGGTGAGGTGAAAATGTGTGGGGGCTGACCATTCAGCCTGACATTCTTTGAACCATTAACATCATTTGACTCATTTAAACAAGGAATTGCGTAGCCGTAGCAGCAATATTTGGGCACATTAGTGCCACTTGGTCTATACTGCTGCCTGTGTGCTGAAGGTGTTAGCTACAGACACGTACAGGCACGCAGTGACGCGATGCTGAAGGTGTTACGAACACGTAGTGAAGCACTGCTCTCGCATACTTCTTAAGTTTACTGTACTGGCACGTCAGTATGACTATTGACACCTTCAGTCCTAAAGAAGTATGCGAGAGCGGTGCTTCACTACGTCTCAGTAACACCTTCAGCACCACGTCACTATGCGCTGAATTGTAGAACGATGTACAGATACACCATCTGCAGCAAGATGTTCCTTCGCTTATGCCGCTCCTGGGTTTTACAGCAACTGTGCCTGTGGCCTCTCATTTCCGGATTACCTTTCTTAAAGTTGAAACCGACAACTTAAACCTCTGAGATAGCTTTTTGTAGCCTTCCCCTAAACCATGATACTGAACAATCTTTGTTTTCAGATCTTTTGAGAGTTGCTTTAAGGATTCCATGCTGTCACTCTTCAGAGGAAAATCAAACACACCTGCCTATGAAGTTCAAGTCTTAAAGAGCTAATCCAACCAATTTGGTGTTGCCAGTAACCAGTATTGAACAGTTACATGCATTGCAATTAGCCAAATTACAAGGGTACACAAATTTTTGCACAGCCAGTTTTTCACATTTGTTTTAATGCCATACAACTGAATACGGCTTCGCTAAAAATCTTTGTTCAGAAAACACCCCAGTGCGTCATCTTCTTGCCGTATCAGCGCATGTGCAGTTGGAGCTGTCTGCCAGGCCCAAACAACTGCGCATGCGCCAAAAGTCACAGAAATGGCAGAAGTGCCAGAGGACTCAAGATTACATAAAAAGAAGATGGCCACCGTGAACTCCGATGCCCTGAATCTGCACGGAGGGGTAAGTAAAATTTAGGGGCATTTACCCGGGGTAGCAACTAGGCTGGTGGAACGAGGGTCTATAAGTTAGGGGGTAGGGTTTTTTAAGAAGGGGTTGGATGGCTTTTTAGCAAGGGAGGGAATACAGGGTTATGGAAGATAGCTCATAGTACAAGTTGATCCAGGAACTAGTTCAATTGACAACTTGGAGTCAGGAAGGAATTTTTCCCCCTCTGAGGTAAATTGGAGAGGCTTCAAATGGGGGAGTTTTGCCTTCCTCTGGATCAACTAGCAGTTAGGCAGGTTAAAATAGAGTTAAAAGGTTGAACTTGATGGACGTGTGTGTTTTTTCAACCTAACTTACTATGTTACTGTACATACACTTTTTTTGCTTTGTATGATCATAACTGGAGAGGCCCACCCACCAGTTTCTTCAAGGCAGTGGGGAAAAAAAATCAGTGTAGTCTTTGCCTATGCCATCATTTTAGTCTGTATAACATTGTGTGGCCAAAACTTTTGTAAACCTACTTCTTTTAATAGCTTATCTACAAACCATTCTTTGTGACAAAAAAAAAAAAAAAAATTATGTTGCTGTTGCTGGTGCTAGCTGTAACTAGCAGAAACAAAAACAAATTTGGGGAAAAGTTAACATTTGAAAAGTATGAACTTTGTATAAATTGGAGATTCAATAATACTGTTATAATATACAAACAGTTTTTGTTAAAAAAATACTGTATGGCGAGCAGACTCACCAGATGTCTCAGGACATGATCCATGCATAAGACCAAACATATTTCCACAGGCCTTGCTGACAGCAGCCATCTTGGCCAACACAGGCAGGTTATGGATGACAAAAGAAACCTCATTCCGCTGTTGTTTAGCCAAGTTCTGTGCATGGCCTAGAATTCCAAACCCTGTTATATCTGTTGCAGCATGTGCATTAAACGTGTGCATGAGGCCAGCAGCTGAAAAAATGAGAAAATAAGATTCATTAAATTCCATAGATCTCTTTCAGAAGTTAAAATAAACTGACTAATATACACCTTTTATGGAGAATAAAACAACAAAAATAGAGTTGTTCTGGCTTAGAAAGAGGTGGTCTGTAATGTTTGGGAAGGTTTTGTTCCAATGTTAATGCACTGTGAACATTTACTTAGCCTAAATAATAGCATGCACCACTGACCTATTTCAGACCATTGAAAAAGAAAGGTAGTGCAACTGACCCATTTATCTCTGCATTGCATGAATGATCCATCTATTTGAAATGTCATGCCTTTTGCAATTACCTGTATTAAGAGTGCATCTGTATGCATGAATTTGTATGTGTGTAATGATATAGACAAGTTTACAAAGGGAATTAAATACAAATCTATAACTGACCTTATAAGATGGGTTTTTATTGATAAAATCAAAAACAAGTAAATCCACTTTGTTAGATAAATAATAATTTGGGACCATATCCAACTATGTTCTGGACAAATAAGTGTGCCTCAGCTGACACTGCTTACCTGTTCGGTTTAGTCGTGCCATATTCATCATAGCTTCCTGGTATGCCAACTCTACATCCTCTTGGGTGACCACCAATTTGATTTTATTCCATTTTTCTGGCTATAAAGTGCAAGAAACATTGACATTCTGTATTAGAAAAATTAAGACTGATGTTGAATTACGGCAAGTACATAAACCTAGTTTTATTGACCCTTGACTCGATCATGCCTATTTAATAAAGACGACAGCCAATAAGACAAATGGTATATTTGAGACAAAATTAAACATTTATTGTTGCCTTTAAATTAACTTTTAGCATGTATTTAAAGCATCTGTTAATTGTTCTTTATTTTGTTTTTGAATTATAGTGTATCTTCCTGTTTCTAGGTTGCAAATAAAAATGTTTTATCTGGTTGTTACTGTCCTAAATGAAACCATCAACTGGAGTGTGACATAACTGGGGTTGTCTGGCATCACTGGCAATTGGCCAATGAAACTTCTTGCCATACCTCCTAATTAGGATGAATCAGCCTGCAAGGTTTAGCATTGTCTCCACTGTCTTTGTCAGGCTGGCCTTAAGATTTATTTTTACCTTTCATTATTATTGCATTGCCAAGGCATTTTGTAGCTGCATAAAATGCAGGTGACAAAACACTCTGTGTGCTATTGCCCTAGGGCAAGTGGTGATAAACACTTTCATTGAACTTGCTGAATTCATTCTGCTACTTATTTCGCAGTTTGGATTGGTCCTGGCAAGCTCTTTGATTCAGCAGAACTTTGCTGAAAAAGGCTCAGGTTTTCCTGAATCCCAAACGTAAACCTGGATTCTGAGCATCTCTAGTAAAAAAGCATGTGAAATCACAAAGTGTACCAATGTATCATTGAACTTACAAAAGCTAGCAGTGATGGGGTCACACCACTCCCCCCTCGGCATGGCTTAATGAGAAAATTGCTCAAAAAAAACATATTTAGATTAGTTTTGCAAAAGTATATGAATTTTTCTATTTGCATGCTTCCTGCTACATTGTCTGTTTTCCCCCAGAAATTCAGCTAAAAGCACCGGGCTGAAGACGGAAGGCAGTGGAGAGTCTGCCAAACTGCAGGTGGCTTTCCCCAGGTTAGTTTTTAACCCCACGTTTGGTGCAGTTTTATGTCATTAGTGCTGACTGACAGATGTGCATGCATGTGCAGTTGAGTTAAATCAGAAAATGTTATGCTAATGAGCATGAGCAAGCCCTTATCAAGAACATCCAGGAGTAAGGTAAAACAGCCCAGCGATAAAGTTAGCAAATGGATTGGGGTAGTGTAGTTTAATATTTGTTAAGCTCCTGCAAAAGTTCTGTATGCATCAGCTACCAAAATCCATGTCATGTTCTTATATAGCAGACATAAAAAAACCACATACTTACAATATCTAGCCACTGATGAACAGCTACTGCCACCTGGGTTCCCAAAGGTTTGGTTAGCACAAGGACATCACCTGGTACAGCATTGTCTGGCCTGCACAAAAAAAGGCAGACCAACACTATGAAATCACTGTACAACCACTGAACAAAATGGTCTATGAAACAATTACTAATAAGGAAGAACAGGGTACTGGCAACCTATAGGGCAGGTGCAGCCATTTTCCATTGGCTGATGATATGCCCCAGTAAGACCAATGTTAGACTGGCCCAATAGAAGGAAAAGTCCTGATCAGCCCAGGTGTCAACACAACTATTTGGCTTGTATGCATATACAATGGCCATTCCACATTTATACATGAGAACAAAGAGGAGAAATGAAGGAAAGTATAGAAGAAAAATTTAAAGAGAAGTAATTAAAAGAATGAGATACTGGGGCTCATTTATTAACTTTGTGCAGTGCAGAATGGTTTGCACAGTGAACACATATGCCCTGCGCACAGTTATATTTATAAAGCGGGATATTTAATATGACAACAGAATCGCTGCATTTGCGTTACAGCACAAATTTGGTGGTGGAGAAAATATTCAGAAATATTCAGAAAATTGTTGAAAACAGTCGAACAACTGTGCACAGAGGCCACAAACACCCATTTCATTTGCAAGCCATTCGCAAATATTTGTGCATAATGTGAATTCGCAAAAAAACAAAAACAAAGCTGGGTACAGCAGTGTGATATTTTAGCATTCAGGAAAAAACACGTGCAATACAACCATTTGCAAATAAATATGTGCTGCGCAAGATTTATAAATGACCAACCAATGTGAATAGAAAAGGAAACATTGTTTAGAGAGTGGGCCTGCAGATTTTCTGTTGCGACCAGCAGCCCTGCCCAACGTTGAGAAAAGAAGAAAGACAATGGCAAACCAGAATATAAAAGAGCATTGTAAATATTGGAAAAGCAATAAGAGATAAAAATGCAGCTGCTCTCAAATGTTAACAATTACTTTTTTGAAGTGGGATCATAGTGAAAAAAACATTAAGCAGCAAAGTGATCAGTTACATTTTAAGCAGTATGAATCCTCTTCAGTGTGTCTAATCCCTAAGTGGCTACCTTGTCTGAAAATATGCTTGTTCTTTCAGCTCACATACCTTCAAACAAGGGAACCTCATGGGGATTGGACAAGGGGATGAATCTGCTGAAAACAAAACTTTCTGTGTGTCCTTTTGCCTGCCAGTACGCGAGTGTCACAATAACAGACCAGAAATTACATGAGAACTACAAACAGTGTATGGGGAAAGTTGAAGCAAAACTGCTGTAAGGAGGAAAGAATCAAGAAGAAGGTAAAAGGGAAGCCAAAGGAAAAAAACCCTCCAGAATGAAAGTGGACAGCAAAACTGGAAAGAGAAATCAAAAGCTTAAAATTAAGACTGCAAAAAAATTGCAAGATAGACAGTTAGGGAAAAAGAAAAGCATATTGGTGATGAGAGGAGAAAAGAACAGGGAGGAAACATGAATGAGATTTAATTTGTGGAGGAAAAGCAGCAGCAAGGAGACATAAACCTAATTAAGCAGCTAACCGCTAAAATAAGATCTAGCCGTAGATTAAATCTAGCCGTACCTGGGCCAACACTGACTGGCAACTGAGCCACTTCAAGTAGGCAATTTATGTTTTACCTCCACAAAGGACAGCAACAGGCTCTTCGTGAGGTCCCTAACATAACTGTCAGTTTGTATAAACTGGACAAGGATAATTAAACTACAAATAAACATTAAAAAAAAGTTTAAAGCCTGACAAGTTATATTTGCTTGTTACCTTAAGAATCCACAGCAATAAAACACATTTGTTTGAATAAGTCATGAAATATCCGAGCTGGAATGAACAAGCATGAGCAAAACCCTCACAATCTGGATTGGCATCATCTCTACCAATTCAGCCTCTTTTGAAAATAATCTGACTGCCTAATAAGAATGCCTGAAAGAGAAGTTAGCACTTGTCTGCAAGAAGAGGTGAATTACATTTTTAATTTTACCCCAACAGTCCATTGACAAAATTAGCATAAATATTTCAGGGAGTGCAAAGTGCAGAAACACACTGCCACTAATTGGGGCTCATTTATAAACACTGGGCAAATTTGCACCTGGCCGGTAACCCATGGCAACCAGAGGTATGCTTTCATTGCTGAACATGCAGCAGGCTGAAAAAACCCACTTACTGATTGGTTGATATGGGTTAGTGCCCAAGTACAAATTAGCCCAGTGTTTATGAATGAGCCCCAGTATATTTTATTTTACCAACATAATACAAAACATACCCCCAAATCCTTAAGTGATACTGACACAAAAAAGTCATTCACTTAAGCACATGAACTATGGTGTTTAGTTTAGCCATGTGCAGTAGGCACCTCTTTAGGGTCTTCACAGTCCAAAAAAAAAAAAAAAAGGAGAGCTCAGGGGGCAGAGTTTCACAATAGACAAGGAAGTATATAAAAATAGCTGCAGTTCAGATGCTTGCATCTGAGAAACAAAATATTTCAAATGGAGAGAGAAAGGTATGTTATTTGGAGTGCTGTTTTCAGTAATTTTAAGGGATTTATGGTTGTCGTTTTCACCAAGGATTTGTAGTGGCCTTACTAAAAGCAAAGGACACCCCTTATGGTGAGGTCACCAGAGGTCTACTTTTAGATCATATCCTCTACTATTAATTCAAAGCAGGAGTAATTTTAAAGAAAAGAAAGCTTTAATCATTCTTTTTAAACAAACCCCCAGCAGACTGTGTCCCCTAGAGAAGCAGACTCCTTGGTTCTACTCACATCAATTAAATACAGAGAACCATATGGTACAGGTTGCTATAGTACTACAGTAAATTTAGCATGTACTGTAACAGAACTATCCCCTGATAGTTTAAAGAGGTTTTAGAAAAATCTGATGACCTCGTGTCGATACAGCTACCCTACCTAACCTTGCTTTTAATTCTTATTCATTTCTTCTCGTGTTAATTTAGTTGATTTAATAAAAGTTAAGTTTTACCTTATATGGTTGGGATCTCGGACTAAATAATGGGATGGTGCAATGACATGGGACACACTTTTCCTTCTTGCACTTCAATTCTATACGTCATGTGACCCTGCACACCATTAATTTGCTATCTTTATCAATGGGAGGTGCTACCTATTATCTTTGCTGCAGTTTTAGAAAAATCCTCTACTAGTATAAAAATGTGAATCTGGGAAGAAACCCGATTGCCACAACCATGTAAACTTACATAATGAATTCATTAGGCTGACAGACTGTAGTCGCAACTCCACCTAGAACAACCCATGGGTTTAGTACGGTTTGGCCCCCGGTAACTGATGTGCCTGCTTCTTCTGCAGCATCCTTAAATCCTTGGATAATGAGAGGCATTACTTTGTCTCTTTCCTGCAGTGGAATGAGAGATTAACAATTCTTGTTTCTAGATTTTAATTTGAAGCAATTTCTTTAGAACACACCACAAAGTACCCAATTATTTCTTAATACTTCATGTCTGATACAAAATAATGTGACTAAGTAATACTGAATGAACTGTGGTACACTCCTACATTTTGTTTTTAGTGAACTGTGTTGTTTTCGTCACACGGTGTTTGAATGGTGAAATATATTAACCTATATCCACCTATGTAACCAGAAATGTGGTTATGTCTTTTTTAAAATAAATCAGTTTTTTGTTAATGGCAACCTAAATACCATTATACATATTTTTTTATAACAATAATAATTTAGGTGTAAAAGGTACCTATGATTATCTCCTAAAAATACAATTCTACACTCAGGATTTTCTTACCATGGCTAAACTAAAACACCTACCCGATCAGTCAGTTTATTACTGACACCAAGGAGCATCAGCATGTTGTCACATTCGGTAACACCCATGGCATACAGGTCACTTAAAACATTTGCACATGCTATTCGGCCCTAGAAGAAAAAAAAAATCAAGCTGGTCACAATCGAACATTTTTACTCCTAATGAGAAGCTTTATGGTGGGGCCCTAAAATGGAAGCTGGATAAGTGGACTTTTTTGTATACTAAAATATGACAAGTGATCTCTGTTAATAAGTGTAAATTGTAAAATTGTTTGCTAATGAAATGACACATTTTTGCCCAGTGATGCATTTTTGTGCAATTACATTTTTATACAGGTATATCATCGTCCAGATTACTTATAGACCACAGTACAGGAATATTTTCCTGCATCTGAACCAGAGTAATTTACCATCAGGGAAGAAACCAAATCAGTTAGTGATTGTGAAATGCTGCTGGGTCTTTCAGCAAGACAAGTACACATCACGCAATGTGATTCAACCAAAAATTAGTTATCAATAGGAAGTGTAAACTTTGGAACTGCCTAGTCAAAGCAAGACCACAACACTGAAATTTGATGGCATCAAACATGCTTGAAATTCCACGGAGGGCACTTTAGATGAAACACTTCTACAATAAGATGGACAACATTTTTTCAACAGCTACTGTGTTAATGTACTAGCTGCTGTGATAATCAGTTATTGAGTAAATTGCCATTTTTTCATTATTTTTTGCACAATGCAGTATAGTTGCTAAGTTGCAATATTGAGGCACTATACCTTACAAAAAAATAATTGATTAGCTTTGTTACTATTTGCAAAGGTATAAAGAACTGGTGCAGGTTAGATATATGTATAAATTTTGCTTCAAGCACCATTTATGCAATAAGTATATATTAAAAATCTAAAATGTGTTAAAAGGGGATCTGTCACCTTAAGAAGTAATTCCAAATCCTATTTTAGGATATTAGTCAAGCAAAATAAACTACACCTACACTATATAAATGATTTAAACCTTTTTTTTTTTTAGTCTTGGAATTCCCAAGCACAGAAAGAAAGAAGGTGCCATTTTGTGGACACTGTTGTTAGGGCAAGCTTTGCATCATCCCAAAGTCTTGTTTATGTGCCAGAAGAAGAACTGATGCCTATGCACTGGCTACACATTTGGATGGTAAGGAGGGAGGGGGGATGTAAGGAGTGCAGTGACATCTAGGAAGTGCTGAATGGAAATTGAAAGTAATTGCCTGACCCACCTCTATGCCTAGAGGAGGGCCAGGGAATATATGATCAACAGCTGAGACTTGGGGGCAGATTTATCAAGGGTCGAATTTCTAGGTGATGGGAGTTTTATTGTCATTTTATTTAAATAATCGATTTTTCAATTTGACCCTTGATAAAGCTGCCCTTTAAACAAGTTGATAATAAGTATGGATGATTTCGTAAAAAATTTTTAATTTGAAAAGGACTTTTATTATACAGCTTTTTATGTGTGGGTGAAAGGTCAGGTCCCCTTTAAGTACCGTATATACTCGTGTATAAGCCGACCCGTGTATAAGCCGAGGTACCTAATTTACCTAAGAAAACTGGAAAAATTTATTGACTCGTGTATAAGCCTAGGGGCCCCATGTCAGATTTCAAAATGTGGATTCTGACACCGCTGTGAAATTACTGTTCTGCCATCCTCAGGAGATAATATTCATTTTTCTTCCCAAATGACTTATCTTCCAGTGATATGGCTACGCCTAACCCAGTCCGTTTAGGAACTCCGGCTGTCACGTGCTCCCAGGGTAGAACAACCAGACATTTGGACTGTTGTAGAGAACTTAAAGTTCAGGGGCTGCTGCCCTGAAAATATGAGGTTTTGAATATCTGGTCCGGGCACTGAACAGACGAAATTTAAAAATAGATTATTCTTTTAATAAGCATTTGAGCTCGGCTACTCATGCATGTACTGGGTAGGTAAAAGAAAAAAGGTACCGTACCGACTGTCACGATCGCCGCCCGGAGTCAGTCACAGACAGTCCTGATGCGCTATGGGAGAGGGAGGTGTGTGGAGGGATTGGCTACGGTATGTGCAGGGATTTAGCTGACCCGCGTATAAGCCGAGGTCAAGTTTTTCAGCACATTTTGGGTGCTGAAAAACTCGGCTTATACGCGAGTATATACGGTAACAACTCACAGAATCGTTTAAAGTATAAATACTTTTTCACAGAACTTGAAAAAGGATAAGTAAACCTTTAAAATAAGTGAATATAAAATTGATGCGGACGCTATTCTAAGCACTTTTGCAATGCACATTGGTTATTTATTCGTTTTTAAGTCCAAGATATTAAGGGATACATGTACTGTTAATAGGTTTCCTTTGCATTCCCCTGTTATATGCATTACAAACCATTACTTACCATCATGTAAGGATCATCTACTATAGGATAAATGTAGTCTGTTGTCTGAACTAGAGAAAGGCCACCATGTCTTAATGGAATGACGCATGTATCCATGCCAATTCCTACAGAAAAAGTTAAGGGTTAAAATAAACAAAAAAATAATATATATATATAAAAAAAAAATTATATATATATATATATATATATATATATATATATATATATATATATATATATACACACACACACACACACACACACATTATATAAAAATATATAAATTACCAGGTATTTTATTACTGTCAGAGATGCTTTTTTGTGGCAAAATGCCTGACATTGCTGTGAGGACAACTGTAAATTTTATGGCTGTATTTATTCTAGGAACAGGTAACCTCTGTGACTCTTGATTAGAAATTCTAATACTTTACAATCCAGGACTTACAAAATAAAAATAAGTTTAATTACTCTAATGACTGACGGCAACACATTACTGCTATATGTATTTATCAGTGCATCCACAAAAATAACCTGAACTTTTAGTAAGTATCATCACCTACTCAAGAATGTGAGTCTAATCTCATTCATGAAGAATATTGCTCTAGCTCAAAGAATGCAAAGAATGCATTACTAACTAACAACTAATACAAAATGGGTCCAGTTATAAGCATTAAACTATAAAGCATTAAAACTTATCCCTGGATCTCAACCTTTACAAATGTTATATAGAAACTGTTCCTAAGTACTTTTGAATACTTGTGATTTACTGAATTCCTTGGTACAAATGTTGTAGAGTTGTCGAAATGATATAATAAGAAGTCCATACACTGGAGACTGCTTGTTTAATTAATGGTGGGATGTGGGGCCTGTAGCTCTGTTTGTGTGCATATTCTGGTCTGAAATCATTGTTGCTAGGTTATTTACAAGCAACACATGGGCAAACAGGTTCTATAATCCTTAGAGTATGAGAACTACTTGGAAGAAGGCCAGACATATTACATTTCTTTGTAAGATCAATTCAAAAAGTAATCTTTACTTTGCATTGCTGTGCAAACACCTGAGAGAACAGAGGTCTGGTTAACGCAGTATCCCTTCAGTGTAGCTGGTACAGCAATTCGCTTCCACCTGGGCACTTCCGAATTGATGTTTTAGTTAAATTGTCAATAATTCTATCCAATCAAACAGCCTGTAATGCCAACTAGATATACCACAACTGAGAAGGCAGTCTAGAATATGTTTCTAGATAAAAGTATGACAATTACCCCTAATTACAGGCTAAATAGTGACTAATAAAATAAAAGAATATACATTATTGATTAGAAGGTACTAATGGATTATTCTGTTTTTACACTTAGGTAGAAAATGCACTGTTTTGAGTGGGTCTTTGTGTATAGCTTTGAAAATAATGGCCAGATCAGTTACCCTTCCCTACTAATACTTTAAGCCATGAACTACTCCCCTTGTATTTTGACATGTAAGTTAAGTGTAAACATAATGTACCTACCCCTGTATCTCAACCTTAAATGTTCTAGATAAAATATACTTAATACTTGTGAATACCTATGTTAGACATAGTTCTTTGGTACAAATGGAACAGGCTTTGTTTTTATATAAGCGTCATCTAATACAATGAAGAACAAAGACTTGATAATTATGATAAGATATAAATTCTATTAATTAAATTAATAATTAAGTTACTCAGTCAGGGTCTTCATTTTCAGCTGTGAGTATAGTGTTTCAAAGCATATAACAAGATGTTAAGGTTCCATCCTCTAATCTTGGATCCTTGGTCATGTACTTTTTGTTCTGCTTCTTATTAGATGTTCATTGTGCTCTCTGAATAAGTAGGTGGTTGTTGAATGCCTTTCCCAATCTAGAACTATTCTGTTTTCTCATTTCTCTTCTTGATTGCTGCTTCTTTGTTAAAGAGTACATTTTTTTAAATGTATTTAGCTTGCAAGAAAGCCTTAACAAGAAATATCACTAATGAAAAGGATTGAAGGCTTTCCTAGCTGTGAGGTCTGCTCTTTTTGGGGAAGATTCATTCACAATAGTGTAACAACAAGACTGCAAAGAACAAACAGCAACACACAGAGGCCTGCCTACTCATGTGCCTGTAGTACATAACCCAATAAAAATACAATCATTATCAGGAAGAGAACATTATATTGTGAAAATAATGATGCACCTTACTAAGTAGACCTATTTTACTATATGGCTTTGGATCTAATAAATGTAATATCCCATACTCACCAAGCCTTGGCATGACTGCACCCAGAAACTGTTCATCTTCCTGGAAGTGATTTTCCTGCAAAGATTCCAGTAGCTTTTGCAAAACATCTTGAGGAACTTTGCAACCAGTGCCTTTCAGTTCTGCAAAGCGAGTCAAGCGGAAGCTCTTATCGAGCTCATAGCTCTCTGGATTGAAAGACTCCCGAACAGACATGGCTTGTGACCAGATTACTTATTCCCCCCTTGTGCTTATCGAACGAATATTGCCTCTCCAACAAACCTAGTCAATTAAAATAAATACAAATTAGGCTGATCTGTTAAAAACAAATTACATTACATAGTTAAGAAAAGTAACTAAAATAGTAACTAGTTTCTCAAATGTAATAATCAGGCTGAGTTATCCAGCAGTACTTATTTTAAAAGGAACCCAGCTATAAATGATAAAAGCTACCAGGAATACAACTGAACTGACAACATGTTTTTATTCAAATGACAAACAGCAAGGTGACCTTTTGGGAAGATCAACTTCCTTCCTTTTCTAATGTTTTACCGTTCCTTTAAAAAGCATAATTTATTTTTGCTGATTTGAGCTTACCACTCATCTTTATTGATGTTGCTTTGTTTGTTATAATAATTACTAGTAAATCACGAAAAAAAAGAAAAACCTCTGGGAAGAAGCGAAGTTGGACAAATTATTAAACTGTGGAGGATTTATTCAAAATCAGTCAAATTCTACATCTATTTCTAATGAGCAAAGTCTGTCTCCAGTATGAAGATCTCATAATAAACAAACCCTATCCTTCGCATAGGTCAAGCCTCAATACAATAAGTATTACTCAGAAGCACAACATAAAGTAGTCCACTGACAGGTCCCTGCTGAGTGATCTCTCCTATTACAAGAGCAAAGAGAGAAAATATGAAGTGTTATGGACTGTTGCCCTGCACTGGTAAAAATGGTGGGTTTGCTTCAGAAACACTACTATAGTTATATAAACAAGCTGGGGCAGCCATCCAAGCACAGGGCACACAGTATATAACAAATGTCTGTAGAATCTCATTGTATACCTCAGAGTATATCTGTTATATGCTGTGTAACCAGTGTTTTTTCTCCTTTTTCAGCTTTAAATGGCTGTCCCCCTGGCTACACAGCAGCTTGCTTATATGAACTATAGTAATGTTTCTGAAGCAACCACACCTGTTGTACTAGCATAGAGCAAGAACAGATTATATTTTAATTACTATACTGTTCCTTAAATTCCAGTCTAATGGGTCTAGCTTTTGTCATAGGCAGCAAATTTCAATTTAAAGCAATAAGAAGTCTCAGCGTGAAATCAAAAAGGCATTTTGATTACAATGGTCTATCTAAAAAAAAAAAAAAAAAAATCTAACATGTGCCAAAATATTTCTTTCATATATTTTGATGAGGGGTTGTTCACATTTGAGTTAATTTTTGGTATAATGTTGAGAGTAATATTTTGAGACAATTTGCAATTGGTCTTTTTTTTTTAAATTATTTGTAGTTTTTTTTTTTAAATTATCCTATCCTTTGATCTGAAGCTCTCCAGTATGGGTTTTCAGTAGCTATTTGGTTGCTATAGTCCGAATTACCTTAGCAACCAGGCAGTTTGAATGAAAGACTGGTACAGGTATGGGATCCCTTATCCGGAAACCCGTTATCCAGAAAGCTCCGAATTACGGAAAGGCCGTCTCCCATAGACTCCATTATAATGAAATAATTTTTAAAACTGATTTCCTTTTTCTCTGTAATAATAAAACAGTTGCTTGTACTTGATCCCAAATAAGATATAATTAATCCTTATTGGAAGCAAAACCAGCCTTTTGATTTTATTTAATGTTTACATGATTTTCTAGTAGACTTAAGGTAAGAAGATCCAAATTACAGAAAGATCCGTTATCCGGAAAAACTCCAAGTCCCAAGCATTCTGGATAATAGGTCCCATACCTGTATATGAATAGGAGAGGGCCTGAATAGAAAAATAAGTTATAAAAAGTAACTGTAACACTAACTTCTAAAAGAAGTTAGTGACCCACATTTGAAAGCTGGAAATGAAGACCAATTAGAAAATTGGCATTCTATAATACTAAATGTCAACATAAGGGTGAACCAGTGACTTCAGTTAGCCAAATTGTGCAAGGCATGAACTGCTTTTCAAATGAAAAACATTTGAAAACATCAAATAAGAACTCCACTGATTGACAACAAGAAAGGGGTATTTCATCCATTAAAAAGGGCTTGTGATTGCCTTTGATTATTCCCATTTACATGAATGGGAAATACCGAGCAGGACAGATGTGAACTTTTTAACCTGAAAATACTTGGGCTGGATGAAATACAATGGACTTAAACATACCTTGTGTGACCCATAACTGGTCGCTACATCATTAAAGAGATAGCAATACGTTCCTATAAAAATCATAGGAACATGTCAGTATCAAGTATTTGCTACACCCAGAATAGTTCCCCTGAAAGCCGCCCCCAGTCCCACGAACCTGCGCTGATCCGACACTGCTAAAAGATCTTCTGTGCGCTGGGGGCGGCACGATCCTTCCATAGGCTTATTATGAATAAAAAAAAAAAAAAAAAAAAAAAAAAAAAGGACTTCAGCCCATGGGAGGAACGCTACACCCCCAGCCCAGCGTCACGGAAGCAAGGCAGTAGATCAGTTAGCTGTGTCAGCGGGTTGGCTGCGAAAAGGTTCGCGGGGCTGGGGTGGCTTTCAGGGGAACTATTCTGGGTGCAGTAACTACTTGATACTGACACGTTCCTATTATTGTTATAGAAACTTGTCAATATTGCTTTAAAGGGGTGGTTCACCTTCCAAACACTTTTTTCAATTCAGTGGTTTCCCAGAAATAAAGACTTTTTTCAATTACTTTAAAATTGTTATTTCTGGTGATTTATATGAAACCAACTAGTTGTTTAAAGGTGAACCACCCCTTTAAATCTACCATACAGTGTGAGGTAGGTAGGCTTTTTAAATATAGCCAAAATCAAATAATTAACACTTTGGTCGTAAAAAGGCTGCCCACCATTTATAAGAAACAAAAGCGAAAGCTTGCCAAATTCTATACATTACTTTAAAAAAAATAAGAAATCACTACAGCCATTACAAATACTCTAGCTGAGGCAAATGTATTTATTTTCCTATAGTAACTGAACAATTGAAAACGATTACATAACATCTCATATAATGCAAGGAGTGAATGGTGAAAAGGAAAACAGGTGAATAGAAACATGTGCTGCTTATTCAAATAAGTCATGCTTCCTCTGTCATTAGGATGCGGTCAGTAATAGGGTCACCTTACATATAGGATACATTTTTAAAAAAAAAAAAAAAAAAAAAAAACAACAACTAATTTTGTAGGCAATACTGTATACTGTATGGGGATGGCCCAAAATGAATATTGTCTGTAAAAATGGCTGCTTAATTAGAGCTCCCTATAAATTTGATATGGTCCCTGTCAAGAGTTTCAAATGAGGGGTGGGCGTGTCTCAACAATCCCTGCAGGAAGCAGAGTAGGAGGGGGACAATCAATCACAGCCCTGCAGTCACACACGCAAATACAGGCTTCAGTTCCCTATCAGGTCAGTCTCGCTGCTAATTGGTTCCTATCCTACAGTACAGTGGGCTGAGTGCCGCTGGCTCCCCTGCACAGCCTGGGAAAGGAGGCAGCAGGAAGTTGAACAGATGGGTGGGACTAGAAGGGTTTTTGGAGAAATTTTCAATAAAGTAACCAGAAACACAACTTTTTAAAACGCATTCCTTCTAGATCTAAAAGAGTTTAATGCACTTGTACATTCTTGTTTTTTTTACATAAAATGTCTCCTTTAATATCAAGTACTGCCTTTACTGCTAAGTAGACCAACTCGCATGCTTGTGTGATCTGTAACCTGTGCAGCAGGATCCAGTCACTTGCAATGTTCTAAGTACTGCTAGGCCTAACAACATATTACTACTCAATAACACAAAAAAATGGATGGCAATACTGGTGGGTCTAATGTAAATAAAGATTTCAAAATTCTAAGTGTATAATTTTAAGTCTAAACTTATTATTCACAAATGGTTTTAACATTAATATCAGCATTTGCACTAGGCATTAAACACTGTAAAAAATGCATATAACACTGTAGTACAACAGCAACAGACTTGAAAATTTCAGTTATCCTTTACTTAAAAACTGAAATATTTCCTCTACTGTAAAACTAAACAGTAAAATAAAAGTAATATATGAACAACTGGTGAGAAGTTAAGAGCAAATATCAATCTGCAATGGTCACTGGACAGTTAAAAAAAAAGTAACATCAGAATTTCCCAAAAGATATAGCAATGTCCCTCAAAAGTAGCCACCAAACTTCCACACATCTGCATGAATACTTTAATATCATTACCAAAGAAAGGATAGTATGCAGGAATTCAGGAAGTTACATTCTGTAACATATATCCTGAATATTTTAGGTCTGATAGAGACATAATTAATATTTTGCATTTTTTACATATATATCACTTATCCAAATAATATCATGTTACTGCCAAAAATACTTTTCCTCCCTCACTCAGTCAATACACATACCTCAGCCATACCCATTTGTATCACTGGCAAAATCACAATATTAATAATATATTTCATTTTAATTTTTATTCTACTGCACAGAAAAATATGTATCCAGCAAAGTTCTAATGCATAAAGTCTTACCCAGTGAGCCATATATGGGAAGCAGGAAGCTCATTCAGGACTCAACAGAACTGAAAGAGAGAACTGCGACTTGAGAAACACCATTTATTTTACAGGGATACTCAAATGCTGTACTAACAGCAATGCTCTCGCTAGATTGTAGATTGTGTGCATATAAAAAAATACTTTGTGCCAGTTTCAAAAACTACAGTATCTTGTGTTTCTAAAAAGCATAGAAATTAACACATACTAAATAAGGTACATAGCCATTCAGGATGCCCAAGCACACAAATTCACGAAGAAGAGAATTTCCTTGGTACTGGTACAGTAAACATCAGCTGTGACGTATTCAACTCATTTGGCCAATTCTCCCCTTCATGTTAGCCCATCTCAGTGCATCCATGATCACACCACAACAACACAGCTAACCAAACATATTTACGGAGAACTGGATGAACAAATAGATTTGTAATCTCCATGAGGATTTTGCTTTTTCTAAACGTCTAGGTGGTGTATGACAAATTTGAGGGGGGGGGGGGTTCTGCTTTAGTGGCCATATAATGCCAAAGAGATTTCTAAGCCTGGTTCGACCAGCTGAAGATTTAAGGTGGATTTACTGCACTCAAGATTGTTTCTACTATCAACTTGCCTTTAAAACATAGGCAAAAAGAGGTTATGTATGAGGTAGAGGTCTGCAGGGGCAGCAGTACCTAGTGCAGTACCCTGTGAATCTCTATAGCAGCTTTAAGCATTAGCGCGGCATAGCTTGCCCATACTGTAGCAGGGATTTTGTAACACTTAAAGAGATACTGACACCAGAAGATCTTTTTTTATATCTATAATACCATTGCCTTTGAACGCTATTTATAATTTTGCCATAAAAGCATGCCCGATGCTTTTACATTACCCTTCTTAACCCCGTGTTCCTGTACGAGGAGGCTGCCATATTTGTGCAACAGTAGTCCGTTAGCATTAGAAACTCTGAGAAGTTAAGTAGACAATACAGGTCAGGTTTATGAACTTCAAGTAACAATTACTTACAAAAGGAGTACTATCAGCAAAAAAATGATAAGTGTGTAGATTAATATTCTGAAAATACATTTTTTTAGTGTCAGTATCACTTTAAAGTGCAAAGGAGTAATCACTTGCAAAAAAATATATAGAAAAATGCTACACAACGAAGAATGGACAGAACTGAAAATATCCTAATTTTGCGGTGTTTGATTTTAAGGATAACTTGTTTAATGTTCAGGGATTCTCAACAGTCTGATGTTCAAGCATATGGGGCCCCCTGGGTGACAGATTTGACAGGCAGTCATACAGTCTGCTCATGGGCAAATCAAAAATCCAAAGCTAATTTATAATCATATTAAATCCAAATCAAAACATTGCCTTACAAAAAGATCAAGTTCAGTTTTTTAAAGCTTTAGAGTAATATATGGCTTGGTGTTCTTCCAAACTGAATCTGGCAAAGAGTGCATCTTAAATTCACCTCCTTCCTAGTTTATAACAACTACACAAACACCCAAAAAATGGTGCAGGTTGTTCAAGATAAAAAAGCACAAATAACTAATGAAGGGGCTACACAAGGACATCTAATTGCAACACCACAAAAGCAGCAATTCAACAATGTAAATATGGAAAAGCCTTCATGATTTACGACGGAGCTGATGGCAAAAAGAAAAAAAAGCAACAGTAAGAATACAATACACAGGGTTATTCAGGCAAACAGTAACGACACTTGCCTAAGATCCTGCACTACTGGCTTTGGCCATTTGTAGTTGCACTACAAGCCCAAACCCCCATGACTGGGTATGGGCAGAAGGCACACTGCAAGGCTGCAGCTTGGCTATCCATGGCTTTTACAATATCCATGAATATGGAAACTCTGAGAAGAAAAGGGAAAGTGAATGGCAAATGTAAATAAACGGAATAGAGGTGGGGTTGAAAGAAAAAAAAAAAAAAAAAAGATGTTAGTGTGCAGAACGAAAAGGCTTTTAATCATATAACATGAGATTGGTCAGGTGGTTGCACTTTGGGAAGAGGTTGTCAGTGCTGCTGGGTAAGGGGGATGTGTTTGGCCAAGGTGTGAATGAAAGACAATAGGACACGTGAGCACTTTTATAAAGGCCAGGTTTCTGGCAAGTAACATAGTGCCTACTGGGTATGCTAGTCTGCGACTCCCCAGCCCCACACAACACCGGGGCATGTGGGGAGTCGTATAACTGTACAACTAGGAAAGAGCGGACTTTAGAAATTAGGCCTAGGGTGCGCCCCAGCACATATGGACATTGGGGTGCATACATGCCATCAACAGCTACTATTGTGCTCCAGGGGGTGCAGGGTTAAGCTGCAGCGCCACAAACCGGATCCATGGCTAGCGGGTGTATATAGACACATACTGGGTGTGTACTGCTGCCTCTAATCATTTGTTTTAACTCTGGGCCCCGGGCCCGCACTGCTCCCTCCTCCCCATTGCCGCCTTAAAGGAACAGGGCGCCCAGTCCCTGTCCGGCACAAAACTCCCGGCTTCCAGGCCCACGGTGAAGGCAGACGGGAAGGAAAATGTCTACTGCAGCTTTCTCAAATTAACCCAACAGTTGCCAGTGCCCCCGGCCCTTAAAGGCGGCTCGGCCTATTCCCCACCTCCCACCATCTCACCGCCCGCACACAGGGTTCGCATTAGGACGGGACACAACTCCACTCACCGGATCTATATTCCGATTTAGCGGTTCCCCTTTAAGCGACGGCGGCAGACCCCCTCCCCCTGTGATCCCTCCGCTCCTCCTCCCTCCCTCTCACTTACCGGCTCTCCATCCGCCTCCCTCCGCAGGCTTTCGCGCACCCAGAATGCACCGCGCAGCCGGAGAGCTGAACACAGTCCCAGACTCCCAGTGTGTGTATATCAGCTCAGCGGGGATTGCTCAGTGCCAGCTGCATAGAGTGTGCACTGTGCAGTATATACTTGATACTTACATGATTGATTGCTGAGATTTGCAGCCCAACTTACACTGCAACTCAAAGCATCTCTACTTTTAACTTGTTTATATAGATAAGGGTAATAGAAACAAGTTTATTCTTTGCAAGCAAACATAGCAGGTTGCCTGACATATCTAATCATAGCTCTACATTTAGAATCCCACTTTTCCCCTAGCATTTGGTGACCCTCTCCCCTACGTACAGGGCCACACAATCTAGTTTCCGGAACCCCTACAATGACGGCGCTGGCTGCAGCTGTACCACATGTACCCACTTAATGGCTGCCCTGCAATTTGCCCATTCTTCATTTAGGGCAGGAGTGGCCAACCTTTTGGCTTCCCTGGGCCACATTTGAAAAAGACAAATTGTCTGTGGCCACACATGAAATACACAAACACTTTTGATTTGTAACAGTAAAGAAAATACACAAAAAAGAACTACAATACCAGATGGGGCTTTATACTGGAATATGGGACACCTGGATATTAAATAGACTTATATTATTATTACTAACTGGGCAATGGGAAGAGTCCCCCCCTCCTTCTATATCCTTTGCGACATGACTGTTTCCTCGGGAACCGATCGTTTCAAGCTGGGCCACATTCATATCCATACTGGGCCACATGCAGCACAAATACCGTATCGGGATTTTATTATTTTGAGTACCGTACCTGGCAATTTTTTTTTACAGTGGGCAGTAAGCATTTAGTTATGTGAAAAAAGGGCCTCTGTGCAAGTGCAATGATATCACTTGGGGGCTCCCAATCGGTCATGGCAACATTTTCAGTGGTAATTGTTGCCAGGTTAAAATATTTGGTAATGCAGCATCCATCCAGTGAATTGCTATAGCCTTTTTGGGGTAAAAAATTAGCATGGCCAGGGCCGTAACTACAGAGGAAGCAGACCCTGTGGCTGTAGCCCCCCCCAGAGGTATAGGGGGGCTCCATGAGGCTCTAATTAATGAGCAGTTTTAACACGTATTGGTTAAAGAGGACAACCTCTTAATATATTGGGTGCCCTAAAATGAATTATCTGTGGGGCCCAGTAATATGTAGTTACACCACTGCCTATGGCATTTAAGACTGGTGTGATATTATGTCTTTTAGTATTCCTAGCAAACAGGTAACGGCCGCATAGTCTATGAAACATCAGACTAGACACTAGAAAATCAACCATCCAAAATGGCAGAATAGCGCCAGGAACAAATCATATAAAAGGAAGTGTGCTGCCCCTTCACATATAGAATAAATATAGGATAAAGGTCATTCAGTCAACAGTTCATTTCTTTGAGTGTAGTGGGGGGAACATATTGGTGGTAAAAAGGACTATAATGATTCAGTCTGTCTCACATTGAAATCAGGCAAGAATATATATTTCGGTCGCCTCCTCCCAGTCTTAGTTATTTTAAAGGTCCACCGCTCTTTTGCAATGGGTATGACATAGAGCAGGTGTGTCAAACTAAAATACACATTAAGCAAAAATTAGAAAAATGCTCCAAGTCGGGGGCCGGACAGGTTCAGTGTTAATTAAAAACAAATTGAAAGGAAAGCCCTGAAGCAATAAACACAGGGACTGCATGACAAGGAATCCAAATGACCAGCAGCCATATTACATTGGTTTATATTTAAAGATTGGCAGAATCAAACACAGCTGTGATTGGATGAGAAGGAATGAGTTAAGGCAGGGAAAAGCCAGAGGGTGGGCGGATAAAGGCAGGGATGTGATGTCAGGGGAAGAAGCAGTTCACTTCCTTATCTTCTGAGCAGGTAGAAACATGCCACCACCCTCCCCTTTTTTGCATATTTTGTGAAATGTCAGGAATTTCTCTTTATGTTGTTATATTATATATTAATAAGCAAATGTGGATGTATTACTGCATGTATTGTTATATTGTGGTTTTGGTACTGTTATACAGTATAATCATGAGAGAGTTTGCATGTTATTATTCATGTTAAATGAATGTCAAACGCTTGATCCAGGAAATGTTTCCGATCGCCATGGGGGTAAGGAAGGAATTTTTCCCTCTTGAGGCATAATGGCAGTGGCTTCAGGCTGGTTTTTATTTTTTTTTGCCTTCCTCTGTATCAAAACAGTGGATATATGATAATACATTTTAAGTTTTTATTGTCACAGCAGCCGTAGGACCTTGCCAGAGTACTGCACAGGTAAATTTAGAAGAGGGAGAAAGGAGGTTCTCTCCTGTGAAAGCACAATGGGTTGATTGATACAGACGCTACTACTGCTTGTTCTAGGTGACAGCCTACTTGGATTTCCTATCATCGACACACTGCAGATTCTGGACCGACAGCAGGACTGCTGAACTTCTCTCATGGTGGGAGATGCAGCTCCTGCTCATAGCAGAGTTTGGGGCCATCCTCTCTGTAGGTAGCGGCAGCCTAATATTCAGTGGTGGATATAATGACATAGTGCTGATCTCAAGTGAGGAGCGACAGAGCATAGTAGCGATCCCTTATGGAATTCTGGCTTTGAATATTGCCTTGGGGGGAGGCTTGAAAGGTCCTATTTATTTTATGAAATGTTAATAAATGCTGTGGCCATTTTACACCATTTCTGGTCCTGGTGTTTCATTGCAGTATGTAACAATGGGGTTCAATGGGAAGGCTGAAGGTGAAGGGTCAATTGAGGAGTCCCCTTGTCAATGACCTTATTATATATATTGAACCTGGAACTAACACAGCACAGAAGTGATTTCCTATAAAACAACATAAATCTCAATTTTCAACTGTTCTACCTTATTGAGCCTTTATTTCATGTCCAAATCCTTGTAACTGTCACAGTGTTTTGTTTTGTAGTGTCTTCTTATGTTATATTCTTTCGTCATGCTGTCTCCACACAGAAGACAAACAGCTTTGCACTTCATATCCGTGAACATTTACTCTACCTTCCAGCTTCTTTTAAATCCCCTGTTTTCAAAGTCCACCTTCTGTTTAGCCGCCATCTTTCAGGGAGAGGGGTAACGCTAGCTCCACAGGTAAGCTGCTGATACTTGTGACAAGCGGAACAGGGACGTGTGTGCTTTTGATTGACGTTGCATCGCACTAGCAGTGCATTGGGGGACTTGCAGTTCTAATAGTGCGGACACCCTGTTCCGCTAGTCACAAGGGGCTTGTGTATCAGTAGCTTACACTGTAGATGCAATAAACCGGTGGGCCAGATCTAATAATAATTATAAATTATCATGCGGGCCAAAGATAATGCCTTCATGGGCCGGTACTGACACATGTGACCTAGAGCCAGTTTAGATATATACTAGTTTAGAATTATCTGGGTTATATAGCATATACTCAATGCAGAGGTGTACAATTTGTTTTGTGTAGGTTGCAATAGACATGCTTCAGTTGGAAAACTTTGTAAAAAGGCAACAGGAAAACATTTTATTTTTTTTCTGTAAAAGCTCATATGCCAAGAAATTTGAGTTAGCAAATACTTGAAGTAACGGAAATAAAAGCACAAAGAGACAAAGAAATCTTCTCTAAGTGCAGCATTTAGTTGTAGTTCAACATATCCCTGCATAAAAAGTTACACTCACAGGATAAAAAATTTCAATATCGCTTATAAATTTCTTATCTGTCCGTATGTGTCCTTCTCAGTCCCACCCTGTGTGTGTCCAGTGCTGTGTGTGTCCAGTCCTGTGCTGGCAAATAATCTTTCTATGGTCAGGATCTCGAGCTCTCTTGTTTAACACTCATTTGCGGAGGGACTTCAGACAGATAAACGGACTCCTCGCTCTTGTCCAACGCGTTTCACGGAATTCGATCCGCTTTCGATAGTTTCATAGACTATGAGACTATGGCAAGTACAGAAGTGGAAATCCTGGAGATATCTGAATTGGCGCAGATAACCACACCCAAGAAAATAGGAGGGGGATGGCTCAGGATTTTAAAGCCATAATCCATGCTTAATGTGGAGTGGATAGGGTGGTTGGGATGGGTGCCACATCCTTTGTTTTTCAGTAGGGGAAATTACGTAATCCCTCCATAGAGGCCAGTATTACACCATGCAGGTGAGTATTAAAATTGTATGGATCTGGGGAGAAGCACCACTGGAGATAGTATATATGTGATTCCAGGTAATAAAAGTAAAAGTAAGCCCCCACTGTGGTTAATGTACTTAACGGTGTGTTACCCAGACATAAAAAACTGTATAATAAAAGCCTTTTTCAAATGAAAAATAAAACATGATTTTTTTAATAAAAACATTCATAACTGTGATAAAGGCATTTACAAATCTCAGCTGTCAATTATATATTGCCTGCCCAACCCCTATAGTTTATGCATAGAGGTGGGGCAAGCAATCACTTTCGATTCTGCACTTACTAGATGTCACAATACAGCTTACATTCCCCCTCTGTCTTCACTGTCTATAATTGTGTAAACTGTGCATGAGCATGTGCATTAGGCCCTCATTCTGGCATATTAACAAGATTTTGAGATGATGCAAAGCTTGCCTTAATATAAGTGTTCACAAAATGGCACCACCCTGCTTGCTGTGATTATGACTAAAGAAAACAAGATTGAAATAATTTATATAGTGTAAGTAAAGTATTTTTGCTTGACAAACACAATAGAAAGGACATTTTAATTATTTCTTAGGATAAAATGTCCCTTTAATTATGTTCAGGCTACTCTGCTTGCTTTATTGTAAGGCTACTCTGCTTGCTTTATATGTAAATGGATTTTAGTTTTTTGAATAGCTTCTTAGGGATATGACTATGAAGATTTTCATTCATCCAGGTCATGGTATATCTAGTATAGGTAAATCTAAAAACAACTGGACTTGCTGAGTAATCATTGAAGACGTTTGACTACTCATCTGAGTTTTTAAGACGTCACCTCTTTGAAGAGTTACAATGTGCCATTGTGATTTGATTAGTGGAAGAGATTATTTCCAGAGAATTTACCACACCAGTCAATTGAACTGAAGAAGCTGCTCGGATGAGTAGTGAAACGTCTTCATTGATTACTCAGCAAGTCCAGTTGTTTTTAGATTTACCTATACTAGATACTTCTTAGGGATAGCAGCTAAAAAAATATGAAGGAAATAGAGGAGCTTAGAAAGATAAATCATTTTTATAATTTTATGGTGACTGCTACAAATCCAGAAGCTAAGGAAAGCCTAAACCTCAACCTCTTTCATACCTTGATCAATGACAGGTCTAGGAGCAGGCAACAGTTCATCCTGGAAAATTATTCCGTAGAGTAGGTTTCTGGAGAAACACACAAAATATTGGATAGATACATAAATTAATGGGAAGTTTAAATTTAAAAAACACTAGATTTACCTGTTTGATAATTTGAAAAGGCCCACAAATATCAGCCATTAACTGGCCATAGATGATTTTTCTCCTTGTACGACAAACGTTCGGAAAATGCCATGGTATGAAAATTGTCAGGACAATTATTCCATAGATGGTCAGACAATGCGTGCTATGTGCATCAAATATCTCAAACATAGCAGAAGAAGCAATGAGTAAATTGAGAAACCAGGTCACATTACAATGAGCACAATTACAAAAACCCTTCTTGATAATACATCAGCCGTACAAATAGCAGAGGGAAGTCTTGGCAGACCAGTAAAATATACCATCTAATTTTTATCAACTATAATAAAAAAAGGAAGAATTATAGAATATCTTTAAAAAAATCACAGTCTTTGGCAAAATAACAGGCTTTCAAATTAATCTAGGGAAATCAGAGGCCCTCCGAGTACAACACACAAAACCTATGGACTGGAACAACCCAAACAATAGTCTAAGGTCTGTTGGGCTTAAAAATGGACCCAATACAGAGCCCTGAAGGACCCCACTAAGAACCTTACTCCAAGTAGAGAATGTACCATTAACAACCACCCTTGTTGGTTCTCAGTGCACATGGATAGGAAACCAACTACCGGATCGAGTACAAAGGGTGGTTGTTAATGGTACATTCTCTACTTGTGTAAGGTTCATAGTGGGGTCCCTCAGGGTCCATTTTTATTTAACTTGTTCATTAATGTCTTACGGGAGGGTATTGTAAGTAATGAATCAGTGTTTGCAGATGACACAAAACTATGTAGCCCAATTAATTCCATCCAGGATGCAGCATCCTTGCAACAGGATCTTGACAAACTGGCAATCTGGACAGCTAAATTGCAGATCTGGGCAGCTAAATTGCAATCTGGGCTGCTAAGTTGCAGATGGGATTCAATGTTGATAAATGTAAAGTCATGCACCTGGGATGTAAAAATATGCAATCCCCTAAAACATTTGGAGGGCACCCCTTTTAATATAGTTCAAGACCGTATGGCCTTTGATGCTGCGGACTTGCTACAGCCAAGTTTATTATATATAAGGACTCCAAGGTCCTTTTCCATTACGGTTTCGCCTAGTGCAGTCCCGTTAAGGGTATACAGTAAGGCGAAACCGTAATGGAAAAGGACCTTGGAGTCCTTATATATAATAAACTTGGCTGTAGCAAGTCCGCAGCATCAAAGGCCATACGGTCTTGAACTATATTAAAAGGGGTGCCCTCCAAATGTTTTTCTGGCTGGGGGGGCGGCACGCTGTTCTTACGCACCTATTACTATGTACTATGTTACCTCACAAGCACAATCACATATTAAATTCTTAGGGAATCACATTAACAAAACACCACAAAAACTTATGTAGAATATTATGAATATTAGACATGCAAAAGACCAGATAGAACAAGAAATCCAAAAATGGCACACTACAAATATAACTTTCCTGGGCAGGAGCTACTTGATAAAAATGATACTTTTCCCTAAAATACTTTACAAAATTCATGTTATCATAGTGAATACTACCAAAAGACTGCAAAAGCCCTTTAGTATACAATAGGATTCTACATAGCTTATCTGTTATATATCATGTTTGCTGTACTTGAATGGCTGCCCCATGGCTACACAACAGCTTGTTTATATAATCTATAATAGTCTTTCTGAAGCAAACACCACAGTTTTACCAGAGCAGGGCAACAGTACATTATCTTTATCTTTCTATAAAAACACACATTTTTTGATATTACTGTTCCTTTAACATTGCTAGGAAACAAAAACGTCATCCCAGGTACAAGCAAAATGTTATTTCAAACATGGAAATCACTAGGACTACTAAATATAAAATATGTAACTACAGATACCTTCACAATATTATCTACATCTGACTTAATACTTGTTACTTAGATAAGTAACAATTTTTTTTGACACAAAACTTTTTTGAAAAAACTTTGCAAAACAAAAGCTATCACAATTAACAAGATTCAGATAAAGATAACCCTTTATATCAACCATGGACTGACACAACACTATCAAATCTATGTCCCATATACACAGGCAGGTTAGAACCTCCTTTAACAATGACAATCCTGACACCAATCTTATAAAATGAACAACAGCAATTCCACAAACGGAAGCACAAGATATTCTCCAGTACCATGTCCGTATCATGAAATGCCTACCAGCCACTAAATACCAGGAAATGTCACGACAAATCATATATAATTTATACCTAACAGCAATAAGAAGATTCCATATAGGTACAGCCTCTTCGGACAAATGCCTGAAGTGCAACTATCCCAGAGAAGATCTTGCACATTGTCTTGGGTCCAGTCCAAACATACAACAATTTTGGGGGGAAGTCGCCAGATATTGGAAACAATTATCAGGAAAAACTTTAGACATTACAGCTGCCTGGGCTAGATGAACGGTTAGCCGCAGCAGTTAGAAAAGTTATTCTACAACAATGGCTCTCACATACACCTCCATGCATCTCCTTGGTAAGACAAAATCTCCCCTACATATTTCATCTAGAATAAATAGAGACTTTAACCACTAAAGAAAAATACACCCATAAATTTGTTGACACTTGACTTATCTACATAACAGCATTACCATAAACAATCAAGACCCTAACTATAAACACTTTCCAACATACTACTTGGTATGATACAGAACTACTTTGGGATAACCCACTTGTCCATGAGACAGAACGAACATTCTCAAATCTAAACTCTTCTGGACAACCTTCAATATATGCACCCCTCAGGAGTCACCATGCTAATAGATTATTAACAAACTATCAGCGATTGCTATGATTTTAAGATATAATTTCGTTACTTTCCTATTACCTTTGTTTTATTATTTCCTTTTGACTAAATAGATGTATAATGTATTCTATTATTCAATATATGTTTGAAAAATCTATATACAAACAATTTGGAAAAAAAATTGGGTTAAAACCAGATGAATGATCCATTAAAAAAGAGCCTATCTTGTTTGTTTAGATTGTACTTCTTTAGCTGTGAGCAAGTATTCCAAGTATTTTGGTCTGAATAGACCAAAACGGATCATTTGTACATTCCACAAGGAGACGTCATTCCTCCTCAGAGTAGATTTGACAGTGAGTAATTCTTGGTCACCTACATCATAACGCTGTTCAAACTTTTTGGAAACTAAGGTTGTATAGCGAGTAGTGGGCAGGTTGGTGTGGTATAGAGAAACAATATTCATCTTTCCCCCCAGCAACACAAATTATCATACAGTGGAGCGGGGCAAACCCCTGCACATTTATTGCATCAAGGTGTATCTTGACACAATAATTGCAAGGTGTGCTTGACGCAAGGTGTTACACCTTGATGCAATAAACATGCAGGGGTTCGCCCCGCTCTACTTGCTGTGTGAACAATAATTTGTGTTACTAATACAGGTTGGTGGGGTGTCAGGCCAAGAAGTATTGCTTTGAGCAGTAATACTACTTGGCTTGGCTCTGCCAACCAAACAACCAAATAAAACAAGGGTCTAATGAATGGATATTTCTATTGTTCCTTTTGTTCAACCCAAACAATCAGAATTGCAGAGGAGGACATATGGTTGTAAATAAATATTGTTTATTTTCTTTATGTGTCCAGATACAGAAAAAGGAGCGTGCTACATACAGTATACTGTAGGTGAATAGTCTGGGTACTAGTAAAAAGCATCAGTATTGTTCTAAAGTAGCATCTGTTCATAAAGGCTACCCCTATATGTAATAAAAGGAACTATGTTTGCCCAGGAGAAGTAACCCATAGCAACCAATAAGAGTTTGCTTTTAAACAGGTGACCAGTAAATGCTACCTGCTGATTAGTTCCTTTTATTACATATAAAAGTTTTATCCATACCTTTGTCAAGGACCTTGTCTCAGTATGGGTCAAAACATTTGAATCACAATGAGATGGTGGAATAAAGATATTTGTTATTTTTCTACATTGGAATACTTGGCCATACATTTCATATAATGTAATAATGAGACACAAAAAACTACTTTTCAAAATGTTAATGTAGAAAAAAACGCAGGATCTTTGTGATTTTTCCTGCACTGGTGTTGATAAACCTGCAGAGAAAATATGATACAAAAATACGATACATTCTCTTCTGCCCTGTGTCTGTATAGTTGATTTTGGTGAGAAAATGCATACTTTCTAGTTTACACAAGTGCACACAGGCTGATGCCGTGCCTCAAAGTGCAGTTACAAAAGGCAGCAGATTGCACTTTATTCACTGACATATCTATGTAGATATGTTGCCAATTTCATAAAAACGTGATTTTTTACTTTACCTCTGGTCGACTGGTAATGTTACTACTACACTAGTGGTGATTTATCAAGGTTCAACTTTGAATTTTTGGCCATGATTCAAAATTTTTTGCACAAAAGCCTCACAAATTCGGATTTTTTAAAAACTTGAATGTTTGGTATTTATTACACAAGAAAAACTACAAAACTAGAGTGTAAAAAAATCTGCATCTAAAAGCAAGGGAGTTCAGTCCTATGCAAAATTCAAGCCATTTTTTTTAAATTAAAGTTTTTGAGTTTATATTTGAGTTTTTGAGTTTGTAAATTCACATATTTGAGTTTTTAAGCCTATAAACTGGAAAAATTTGAGGTATTTAAGTCTTTATCACAATTGTATTCAATCGAGTTTCGGATTTTCACATTTTTTCATAAGTAAGCAAACATTGTTTTTTTTAAATTCAAAGTAGAAAAAACGACTAAATTGTGTTTTCCCCCACAAATATCATGATTTTCCTATATTTCTTAAAAGCTCTAAAAATAAAAAATGTATTAGGTGAAAAAACAACGAAAACCTTTAATACCAGACTTCGCCAAGTAAAAGTTCTCAAGGTGTTCAATGGAAGCTGTGGACTTTTCTGATTTTCTGAAATTCAAACTTTTACATTTATAATAATAAACATAAGTAGCGATGAACCTCCTTGAAACTTAAATCGCTCACCCTATAAATTCTCTGACCTGGGTGTATATGCCCCACATCAAAACATCAAAGTCCTGATGCATTTCGTATTAAAGATGCATAGTCATAGGCATCTTTCATACAAAACGCGTGTTTTTTAAACGACTGAAATAAAGTCGTCTTTTTCTAACCTAGTAAGGTTATTTATTTTAATGGCAGAGGACTGCTACAAAAACATTTAAATACAAATACTCTATGATTTAACTACAAATACACTATGGGGCTGATTCACTATGGGTCGAATATCGAGGGTTAATTAACCCTCGATATTCGACTAGGAATTGAAATCCTTCGACTTCGAATATCGAAGTCGAAGGATTTAGCGCAGAAAATTCGATCGAACGATTCGAAGGATTTTAATCCAACGATCGAAGGAATATCCTTCGATCAAAAAAACTTAGGCAAGCCTATGGGGACCTTCCCCATAGGCTAACATTGACTTCGGTAGCTTTTATCTGCCGAACTAGGGGGTCGAAGTTTTTTTTAAAGAGACAGTACTTCGACTATCGAATGGTCGAATAGTCGAACGATTTATAGTTCGAATCCTTGGATTCTAAGTCGTAGTCGAAGGTCGAAGTAGCCCATTCGATGGTCGAAGCAGCCCAAAAAAACCTTCGAAATTCAAAGTTTTTTTACTTCGAATCCTTCACTCGAATTTAGTGAATCAGCCCCCAAGTTGCCAAAGGTATCTATGTACCCTTATTAATATAAGGTTGATCATCCATTATGTTCTTATTGGTACATTCTTGGTGGAATTCTTCCATAGATTTCTTTAAAATTAAAGGGATACTGTCATCAGAAAACATGTTTTTTTCAAAATGCACCAGTTAATAGTGCTGCTCCAGCAGAATTCTGCACTGCAATCCATTTCTCAAAAGAGCAAACAGATTTTTTTATATTCAATTTTGAAATCTGACAAAAAAAATTTCAAAATGAATCAGTTAATAGTGCTGCTCCAGCAGAATTCTGCACTGGAATCCATTTCTCAAAAGAGCAAACAGATTTTTTTATATTCAATTTTGAAATCTGACATGGGGCTAGACATTTTGTCAATTTCCCAGCTGCCCCCAGTCATGTGACTTGTGCCTGCACTTTAGCAGGCTGCTGTTTTTCCTACTCAATGTAACTGAATGTGTCTCAGTGGGACATGGGTTTTTACTATTGGGTGTTGTTCTTAGATCTATCAGGCAGCTGTTATCTTGTGTTAGGGAGCTGTTATCTGGTTACCTTCCCATTGTTCTTTTGTTTGGCTGCTGGGGGGGAAAAGGGAGGGGGGTGATATCACTCTAACTTGCAGTAAAGAGTGATTGAAGTTTATCAGAGCACAAGTCACATGACTTGGGGCAGCTGGGAAATTGACAAAATGTCTAGCCCATTTCAGATTTCAAAATTGAATATAAAAAAATCTGTTTGCTCTTTTGAGAAATGGATTCCAGTGCAGAATTCTGCTGGAGCAGCACTATTAACTGATTCATTTTGAAATTTTTTTTTTCCCATGACAGTATCCCTTTAAACTCAAAGGCCACCTTTTGGAGCAATGTTATAATATCTGATTCTGAGTTGTGGCACTTATCAGCTGGTAAATTGCAGCACTTGTTTACCTTTCTATATGTGCAAATTGTTTTTTATGTGTATACTCACATACATATAAGACACTACAAATTTACACACAAATGCCACTAGGGGTAGCTGTAACATCTATTCTTATAAAGTTACTGCAGAATAGCAAGTTCCTGAGCAGGCTAGTGGAGCAGCATTCTGGTGATAGACAGCTTACAATGATAAAAGTTCAAACCCAAAGGTGTGTGCTTAAAGTGTGATCACACCCTGTTATAGAATGCCCTGTAAGGTGTTCCTTTATTTAATTTTTCTTCATTTGCATTGTCAATATGCAGAGTGGCACAAATGGAGCTGCTTAACACACCACACAGCAAACTGCAGGAGTTCCTCAAACAAACAATCTAGGTCTATAGAAAACAAACATATACGAGAGGGCTCATGTACCAATGCAACTGCTATGTATGTTACTTCACCCTGTGTCTATCAGCAAAATGTGTAATGAGGTTATACCCTAAAAGTACCCAGACGCACGTGTGTGTGTTGGGGTGGGGGTAGAAATAAATGAATACATGCAAGGGATTATTTCATTGTATGTATGGGTATTCAATTGTAATGGATATTTCTCCCTACCCATTTTCCCTTTCTGGAGAGGCAGGGAAAAGTTTCTTTAAATTTGTATTTGTACAAGCGCTGTTTATGTCATATGATACAGTTTTCTGAGTGGTGTGTAAGGCAGTTCCAGCTATGCTTTTGTCGACACATATTTTTACAGACTATTGTGTACAGTGGGGAAACAAAAATCGAAAACAATGAGTAATGCATATCACAGGGCTTCCTGTAACAGGTTTTTCCCCAGTCCTCTTCATGTCAATCACTCTCGGGATAGGCCCCTCCCTCTCCTAATTACAGAACCCACCCATAATTAATTAATAAATACTCACCCTCAGGCGCTCCCCCTGCGTCTTTTTTTGGGTTCTCTCTTTCTCCTAGCTCCTTGCAGGAGCTTGTTGTTATTTTTACCAGTGGTGTAGCAGGGGCTGCCGACAGCGTCCCAGAGACTGAGTTTTTTGGTCCATGTAGACCTTTTTCTCCCGGTGCAGAAAACCTCATGTTGCGGTTCTAGTCAGTTTCTGCGTCTCCCTGCCTTCCTGCCTCATCCGGCCCACGTGAGCGTCCGGCGGCATGGGTTCCCCCGCGCCCAATCTAGTTTTTGGAAGAGCAGGGGGGATGGCGGCAGGCAGGATCATTACCGAGCGCCAACGAGCATGCGGTCTGGTGGATGGAGAGACAGGCTGGAGAGGAGCCGCCAAACGCTTCCAGCGGCGGAAGTAGCAGTGGCCGCAATGACACTCAGCCTCGCGAGACTTGCGCCGTTTACATCAGGAAGTCGAACGGTCGCCCTCAGGTTAGGGCAGGCCTGCACTGGCAGCAGTTGGAGGCGCCTTAGGGGGCGGGGCTTCCTAGGCTTATAAGGAAGCAGGAAGCAGTGGGCTGCTTCTGCTTAGGGAACTGGATTGCAACGCTGCTCTTGCTTGGTGCTGAACTTCACCTTGGTAAGTAGGGGAACATTTTCCAGAGGGACTGGGTTTTTGAACCTGCCTTTGCATATATTGTGCATGCCAATTTACTGGTTATCTTTTTGGGCAGAATTTCTTCCAGTTCCTGGGCTGTTCCAGCCGCCATCCCCAAAAAGACTACACCCTGGTTGAGGTAAATAAATAATAAAAAAAAAAAAAAAAAGTATTTTCTACCAAGATTTAAGCAGGGGCTTTGCAAATCACATGTCCGTTAAGGGATGCTTAGCAGTTCCCAGGACTTCTAATTTATACTCTCTTTCCCTGGCAGTGCAATGAGACCATCCAGATCAAGAGAAAGATCCAAAGAACAGTCCCTTCCCAGAGAAGATGAAGTTCAGACACAGGCTCAATGCCTTGGTTGCTCCGAAGCACCTCTTCCGGACAAGAAGTTATGCCAAGCATGCCTAAATGCTGCGGCAGGACAGTCTTCTTCTACCAACTCAGAGATTTTGAATTGGATCAAGGAGACAGTAGCCAAGGAGGTGCAAGCAGCATCTAGAGAGATGGGGGGACCTTCGAGGAACCTCATTGTCACAGAGGAAGAGGAGGTGTGTACTGGTTCGGTGCTGGATTCAGATACGGAGGAAGAGGATGAACAACAGTCTTCCTTCGATTTTGCCCTAGTACAACCTCTCATAAAGGCAGTAAGGGTATCCTTATCCCTACAACAAGAGGAACAAGCATCTTCATCCTCCTTTCTTCCTAGAGCAAAGGGCTTAGCTCAAGTATTTCCACTACACCAAGAAGTACTGGAGTTGGTAAAGTCTGAATGGAAATCGGTGTCTAAACGCAGCTCGACTCAGGCTCGATTTGGTAAATTATATCCTTTCAAGGAGGAAGATATGAAGGATATTTCTACTCTCCCCAAGGTGGATGCCCCAGTCCTTAATCTATCAAAGAATACAGTTTTACCCATCGAGGATCAGCCAACCTTGAGAGATACAACGGACAGACGTTTGGAAACAGACCTAAAGAGGGCTTTCTTAGTAGCAGGAGAATCCCTTAAACCAGCAATGGCAGGCTTATCAGTAGTTAAGGCTTTGGAAGTCTGGTTATCCAATATTGAATCAGCATTGAGAGAGGGTCGTGAAAGGATGGAAATCATAGAAGGATTGAAAGAACTCAAACTAGGTTCATCGTTCCTAATGAATGCCTTTGTGGATCAGATACGGCTTTCCTCCAGAGCTCTATCCCTCTCGGTTTCGGCTAGAAGAGCCTTGTGGCTCAGATCCTGGGAGGCGGATACTGCCTCCAAGTTGGCTTTATGCTCCTTACCTTTTCAGGGGCAATCGCTATTCGGGAAAAAGCTGGAGGACCTTATTTCTAAGGCATCAGGTGGCAAGAGTCAACGCTTACCACAGAAGGCAAAGAGGAAATATCCTAATAAGCAATCAACCAGAGGCAGAGGCTCATTTAGATCTAGATCTCCTTCATATGATCAGCGGTCATTTCGTTACAGAGGAGATATGTCAAGATCAGGAAGCTGGAGAGGGGGTCAATCAGGCTTCTTTAGACTGGCCAGAGGAAGGTCCTCCAACATTCCTAAGAAACAATTCTGAAGGTGGTGCTCCCCAGGGGCAAGCAGTAGGAGCAAGATTGATGCTGTTTCGAGACGCCTGGGAAAAATCTATAGAAGACAAATGAATACTGAGTATTATTCGAGAGGGATATCGGTTGGAATTCAACTACGTCCCTCATGCATTCTTTCAAACTTCACCTCTTCCACCGTGTCCAATAAAAAGAGAAGTTCTTCGGTCATGTCTGTCGACATTGATAACTCAAAAAGTAGTCTCCCCAGTCCCAAAGGAGGAAAGGGGACTAGGAAATTATTCAATTTTCTTCATAGTTCAGAAGCACACGGGCGAAGGGCGTCCTATCCTAGACCTAAACAGGGTCAATCGGGCACTAAGAGTTCAGCGATTCAGTATGGAATCTCTAGATTCAGTCAGAGGGGCCATGGCACCAGGAGATTGGATGTGTTCTCTGGACATCAGAGATGCAAACCACCACATTCCAGTTCGCAAGGAAGATCAAAGGTTTCTGCGATTCAAAGTAGACAAGGATCACTACCAATTTCGCTGTTTACCTTTCGGACTATCCACAGCGCCGAGAGTATTCTCGAAGGTTATGGTAACCTTGGTAGCCCAGCTGAGATGGCAGGGCATAAGAATTTTTCATTACTTGGACGATCTCATAATCCTGGCTTCCTCCCAGGCTCAATCAATCAGTCACAGAGACCAAACTATGAATTTCCTGAAATCTCACGGCTGGACCCTGAATTTACGGAAGAGTCAACTACTTCCGTCTCAGAGGTTACAACATTTGGGAGCGATTCTAGACTCCAGGAAAGGAATAATTGCCTTATCCAGAGAAAGACAAGAATCTCTCAGGACAGCAGTCCACTCCATTCTGAGTTAAAATCATGTTTCGGCAAGGAGTTGCCTAAGAACCTTGGGGATAATGTCATCAACCATAGGTCTGGTGCCTTGGTCTCATTGGAGGATGAGACAGCTACAGTATGTGTTCATCCAGCAATGGGATGGACAGAACAAAAATCAGCTAATAGAGATCTTCTCTTCGCTAATTCCAGACTTGAAGTGGTGGTTAATTCCCCAGCACCTATCTCAGGGAGCAGAACTGTTTCCAAGACCCTGGGTAATTTTATCCACAGACGCCTCAGGAAGAGGATGGGGGGAGCAGCTAGGTGCTCAAGTAGCTCAAGGATTATGGCCAGCTCCTTGCTCAGAAGAGCCATCAAATGTCTTGGAACTAAGGGCAATTTTTCAGGCTTGTCTATATTTCCAGGATCAACTCAAGGGAACAAGACTAAAAGTAAGATGCGACAACATCACAGCAGTATCTTACATCAGAAGACAAGGAGGAACAAGAAGTTCTTTACTCCTGGCAGAGGTGGAACCAATCTTCCAATGGGCAGAAGCAAGGCTAGTGGATCTCACGGCAGTATATCTCCCCGGAAAGCTAAATACAGCTGCAGATTTCCTCAGCAGATATGCAGTAGGAAGACACGATTGGAGTCTAAACCAAAGAATCTTCAGGACTCTAGTTCGGATTTGGGGACAGCCGGTTATAGATCTCATGGCCTCATCCAACAATGCCAAATGTCCCCTTTTCTTCTCGAGGGAGCCGGATCCGAGGGCTATAGCTGTGGATGCACTGACTCAGAAGTGGAATCACCAATTAGGTTACATCTTTCCTCCTCTTCCTCTGATTCAGATAGTGCTTCAGAAAATCAAGCAGGACCAAGCGGAAGTAATATGCATCGCTCCTGCCTGGCCACGGAGACCATGGTTCACAGATCTATTACTGCTTTCAAAGGATCAACCATGGAAACTTCCAGTCTCAGGGCATTTATTAATCCAGGGTCCATTCAGCCACCCAGGTCCGGGCTCGCTGGCTCTAACAGCATGGCGCTTGAGCGGCAGAATTTAGAGTCTCAAGGCCTTTCACAGAGTGTAATACAAACGTTGCTAAAATCTAGAAAGATTTCCACAAATGCGAGATACTCAAGGATATGGGACACATTCTCCAGCAAACAGAATACTCCAAGAACCTCACCAGTATTGGTTACTGAGGTATTGGATTTCTTGCAGTCAGGAATGGAGAAGGAATTGTCTATAAGCACACTTAGAACACAAGTTTCAGCCATATCAGCAATTTCAGGGATCAGATGGTCACAACATCCCTTGGTCTCAAGATTTTTCAAAGCAGCAATTAGGATTTTACCAGCAAGAAGACCAAGGTGCCCGCCTTGGGATCTTCCCAGGGTCCTCAAAATGTTGTCCTCTCCTCCATTTGACGCTACGGACTCACTTTCATTATGGCTTCTTACTGTCAAGGTGGTCTTTCTAGTTGCTATCACATCAGCAAAAAGAGTGGGAGAGCTGCAAGCACTCACTTATTCCCAGAACAGTCCAACCTTTTTTCCGGATAAAGTGGTCTTGAGTTTTAATTCAACTTTCAAGCCGAAGGTAGTGTCACCTTTTCATCTCAGAGATGAGTTGGTTTTACCAGCTTTTCCAGAGGAATCTGAATCTCCAGACCTAAAAGCTTTAGATGTGGCAAAGAATATCAGAATCTACTGCAGAGAAACCGAGTCTATCCGAAAATCGGATAGGCTCTTTATTATGCCGTTTGGCTCAAGAAAGGGGCATCAGGCATCATCCAGGTCCATATCCCAATGGATCAAATGGGTAATCAAAAGAGCTTACTCATCATCAGATCTTCCGGAGCCATCTAATGTCATTGTCACTCACTCAACCAGGGGTCAAGCAGCATCTTGGGCGGCCGAAGCTGGAGTACCATTGGAGGTGATTTGCAGAGCAGCCTCTTGGTCCACGCCAAGCACCTTCATTTCTCATTACAAACTGGACTTATCGTCTTCTGATTACTCTCTCTTTGGCTCTAGAATTCTTAAATCTGCTTCTTCTATGAATTAAATTATATTTTGCATCAGAACTGCGTAAAGGAGTATCATTTTCCCACCCAGGGACATCGAGCTTGCTACGTCCCGAGAGTGATTGACATAGAGAGGACTGGGGAAAAGGGAAAATTGTATCATACTTACCGTAATTTTCCTTTCCTGGTCCTCTCCATGTCAAGATCTCCCTACCCATGGTGTCTTAAAGAGGATTCGAACTTATTACTAGACGCAGGGGGAGCGCCTGAGGGTGAGTATTTATTAATTAATTATGGGTGGGTTCTGTAATTAGGAGAGGGAGGGGCCTATCCCGAGAGTGATTGACATGGAGAGGACCAGGAAAGGAAAATTACGGTAAGTATGATACAATTTTCCCTTATCTCATTTTAGGTTTTTACATTTTCTGTAATTTTCTTCCAACCACCTAAATGCTGCTCCATTATGGTCACCTGAAAAATATATACAGGTATGGGATCCATTATCCAGAAGAAAATTATCCAGAGCACTCTGAATTACAGAAAGGCCGTCTCCTATAGACTCCATTTTATCCAAATAGTCCAAATTTTTAAAAAATTATTTTCTTTTTCTCTATAATAATAAAACAGTATCTTTTACATGCTTCAAACAATCATATAATTCATCTTTATTGGAAGCAGAACCAGCTTGTCGGGGTTATTTATTTATTTTTACAAGATTTTCTAGTAGACTTAAAGGGGATATGAAGGCAAAAAAATAAAATCCAATTTTTACTTTCTTTAGTGAAAAAGAAATCTATCTCCAATATACTTTAATTAAAAAATGTCTACCGTTTTTATAAGAAACCTGACTGTATGCAATGAAATTCTCCCTTCATTTGCTTGCTCTGACTGCTGCAGATAGGAAACTTCAGATGGTCCCTAACTGCTCTGTATGGAAAGGATAATACTTTCAGATGGCAGGGGGGAGCTCCCCCTACCTTACTTCTCAGAACTCAAGCAGCTTTGTTTGTTTCTCTGTAGAACAGCCGGCAACCGTGTCGTGATTCATATCCTCAGACCTAGTGCAGTCTGCATTTTCATCAGTCTTGCTCTATAGGCTTCTATGGCAGATATTATTTGACTTGTGCTGTTTTGATAATTTATGACGATCTGAGCTTAACCTCCCAACTGAAGCCCAGACCACACTTAGTATGTGCGTAGTCTTGGTCTTGCAAAGATTGTTAACAAAGTTACAAGATGACAGTCCCCTGCAGCCAACTTTGAAAGCATAAAAAATTTGTTTAATTAGGCTTCTGGTGCAGTAAGTTCATGTCTATATTTAGTATTCAAAATACAGCATTTCTAGTATTATTATATTTAGACTTGAGTTGCCCTTTAAGGTATGAAAATCCAAGTTATGTAAAGATTAATTATCCGGAAAAACACAGGTCCTGAGCATTCTGAATATCAGGTCCCATACCTGTATAACACGTTTTTGACTGTATTGCCTAAATCCAGCTGTTCGGAGGCAGAACACTTAGGGCAGAGACAGACAAGAAGATTTGGGGAGAGGAGGACACTTCGGGCGACTTTAGAAAATGAAAAACTTTCGATTCTAGCCGTTTAGATTCTAGCTGGCGTGGAGGCAATTTGGGGAAATTAGTTGCCCGAAGAAGAGGCGATTTGTCCCAGGGCTACTTATCTTCCCGAATCTTCTTGTCTGTCTCTGCCCTTACACTTAAAACCGTCTCTCATAGAGGAACCCTCGTAAAAAGGAGGAAGGGGTCAGAGGAGGCTGATCTGTAACTTTGAAATACACAGTTCATGAAAAATGGATGGTGCAGTGCAATGGAGGGTTTATTTTGAATAATAATAATTTATTAGGAGATTGATAAAATAAATCAAAAGAATAAAATTGGTAGTAAAAAGAACTGGTGTACCGGGGATCCACAATAAAAAAAAATCAGATAATTTATGACCATTAAGTCCTCGATCACGAGCTTTCGTAATCTAATAACCTAGTTCTGTCAAGAACTGGAATATGGGATTGACAATACAGGTGGGGTACTGACTCATTTTCTGTATGACCTTTCTTTCAAGTAAGGAGAAATTTCTCCTTTAATTATATTTGTTATCTAAGCATATCTCATTGGAAATACAGTTGAAGTCATAAAAGTACATCAATTTTGGTTGATCTAGATGGAAGAATCTAGATGTTCATCAGAATTATTTTTCTGCACAAAAAAAGATTTAAAGATGATTAAAACTTGAAACTTAAAGGCATCTAATATCACTGTTACTGCAAAGGACATACTACTAGTTAGTGCCTTGCCCTGTATCTCAGTGAGCATGATGTGAGACCAAATCACTTGTTCTTCACTTAGAATCCAGTGAAGACTTATGAGTTGGTTGGTTTGTCAATATTATTTAGATTTGCATCTGCAGCTTCTACTTTTTTTTTCAGGATCTGGAAATTCCTTGATCCCCCCCTCCCCTTAACAGTCTAAATCGGCTTCAGTTCTAATTAAGAATACCTAAAGCAGAAAGCAGGATGAGGAAAAACACTGTCCCTTGATTGGGTAATGTCACCACTAGACTTCACTGCATGACATCATAATTTTAATTCAATTCGACCCTCGAACATTCTAACTACATGTAACTGGCCAATTACATGTAATAAGTTGAACAACACTGCATTAAGTTCAAAGCTTATAATGCCATTGGGCATTAGTCTGCTGTGTGTTTTTGATAAAGTGAGCAGTGCTCTTTTAAGGGGGAGCTTATTGACCTGCTGGCCCACAGGTACTATGGGGCAGATTTACTAAAGGGCAAAGTGACTAACGCTAGCTTCGCTAGCAAAAGAGATAGACTCTAGTGGTAATTTGCTTCCTTATGCCTGGCGAAGTTGCGCTCGGGCGAATGGTCACAAATTCACTAAGATGTGGATTTTACTGAACGTTACCTCTTGCACCAGACGTGCCTTTGCCACCTCAGACCAGGGGAAGTGCAAATAGAGTAGATAGGAGTTCCTCAAAAAAAAGTTGAAAATTTTTCTAAGTCCCCAAAAACGCTGGCGACTTTTCAGTTTTTCAGGGCGATAGGCTGCAAAAGAGCGTACATTTGTATGGTACCCGGCTTATCCCCTACATTTCCTTACATATGGCACATAAACTATACACTGGGATCATGTGTAGGGCAATATAACAACTCTATTTTATTTTATTAAGGTTTCCCGTGCTTGTGTAGTGTAATGTATTGGCTGCAACATATACGTCCATTCAACTTTAACTTCCCGCCGTATGCAAATTAGGCTAACAATAGCGCAACTTCACTTTGCTTGCCGCAGTAACCCTAACGCCTGGACACACCTTCGGATTTTAGTGAATTAGCGTTATCCTGGCGAATCTACGCCTGGCGTAGTGTTGCGATATGAGCGAAGCCGTCGCTGGTGAATTTTCGGAGGTTAGTGAATTTGCCCCTATAAATTTTGAACCCACTAATGAGTAATCTTCCTATTTTGTGAGTGACATTATAACCAGACAAGGGGTCAGTGTTTTTCCTCTTTCCCCATTGTTTTCCTCATCCTGCTTTCTCTACTATATGGTATCAAAATTGGGTTTGTTAAAAATGAGGACTAGTAATGACTAGTAAGCTCATGCCCTAGGGTAGGACTAGGACAAGGAGTCACATGGAGTGGCAGCTGCATTAGGCACAGTTGAGCACTGTGCAGTGCAAATCAACTAGCGTTACCAGTTCTCAAGGTTTGAAAGCTACTAAGCTACCTCCTTATATAATTTTTAGTATTAAAATACTAATAAATCATATACCATAAATTTACCATTGTAACTTGCCAAAGCACCTATTTTATTTAACATAAAGGGGCAGATTTATCAAGGGTTGAATTGAAAATTCTGAGCTATTTTTGTGTACTTTGACTAGGGAATAGTCCAAATTCAATTCAAATTTGAAAAATACTCAAAAATTTGAATATCGAAATTTATCATGTACTGTCTGTTTAAAACTTTGACTTAGACCATTCACCATCTAAAACTTGCTGAATTGCTGTTTTAGCCTATGGGGGGCCTCCTAGAACCTATTTGGAGTCAATTGGTGGACTTTGAAAAATCAAAGTTTTTTTTGAAAATACTTTGAATCCAATTCGATCATACTTTGATTCGAACGATCGAATACAGCCTATTCACCCGCAAAAAAACTTCGATTTTTTAAATAAATTTCGGTTGGTCTTTTTTTATTCTAATTTCGAAGTTATGGGAGTTCAAAAAAACTCCCATTACTTCGAAATTCAACCCTTGATAAATTTGCCCCAAAGGTTCAACTATAAGTTAGTACAGGCATGGGATCCATAATCGGAAAATACTCCATTTTAATAAGATTATTAAAAGTTTTAATCATTTAAATTACATATTGAAAGCAAAACAATCCTACTGTGTTTAAATAGTTTAAATTATTTTCTGGTAGACTTAGGTTTTGGAGATCCAAATCCAGAAAAAACCCTTATCCGGAAAACCACTGGTTACAAGCATTCTGGATACCTGTACTTATAAAATAACACCTTGTCCAGCCTCACTAGATGACAAAACTCCATTTATGCTTGAGAAAGGGGCTCGCACCGAAACGTCGCACGTCCGCACAAATAAACAGCAAGGGGTCACCCTGCACTGCAATTTACCTCGTGTGTCAGTGTATCTTTACTGGAAGTATCTGTTTGGGGATTGCCGTACATTTTACTCTGTTCACCGGGTTATCTTCTAACAGTAGTGAGGAGTGTGCTCTGCTTCATCTTTGTTCCAGTCCAAAACTCCATTTAACACATACCACCTTTGAATTACCGAATATGTTTACTTATTCAATATTAGCATTTATTCTCTATGTTATTTTAGCTTTTAGTTTTTTGTTATTTTATAGATATGACGAAAAACCTATAATATTAAATGCAGTTTTTTCTTTTTATTCTCAAATATAATTTGGCACAGTTAGTATAACAAAAACTCTTTGATACTACAGAGGTGTGGTTTAGTTTAGTTGATGGTTCACTGCAGTAGGTCAGTGCAATTTATTAAGGATTACTGGGGAACATGCCTTCACAGGCATTATTCTAAGCATTAAATAATACAAGCCTAGGTGATGGAATGAGTTACCAGAAAATGTTTTGCTGCAGTTACAGTTCTTTATGAAAGTCTTCCTGGTGTGATGTTGCCATAGAAGCAGAGCTTAACCTTTTAAGTGCAGATTATAAAGGCATCTAATTCAATTAAAATCAGCCTTCCATACCAGAACATAATGCAGATTTGCTGGTACTGGATTTCAGAGCTGTAAAACTGTCACCGACATTACACGAATACCAATGCATTGCGTTTTTGAGGGATCAGTTTATTTGATTTCCTGCCCATGTCACTTAAAATAAATATATGAGAAAAAGTAACTAAACTCTGGAAACGCCATAAAAATGAATATGTGAGGAATAAATATATGCTCTCGCTCTCTCTGGTCTGTAGCCAAACAATGTTACTGAATTGGATATTATTTCCTTTCATTGAAAAGTTTGTCTATAGAAAAATAATAATTGTGCAGAATTGCAATTCCTCCTTGGGTTGGGTGTCATCCAAGTAATGTGTCATACGATCCACATACTGAGTTCAGTTATAGGTGAAGCACATTGAAATGGAGGAATACAAGAAATGAGTGCAAGGCTTTCTATTGAGACTATAAACCATCAGTTGCTACAACACAGGAACAAAGACAAAGCCTTCTGAAAAGCTGTGAGGAGAAAAGCACAGGGAAAACAGGATAGATTTACTTTTCTGTATAGATGTTTCTTGAACAGGTATTTTCCGTATTATAAATTTACACTGTTTTGAAGATGTCAAAAATAATGGGTCAAATTTACTTACCAGGCATAGATTCCAGGCCAGGCATAGATTCGCCAGGAGAACGCTAATTCAGGAAAATCCGAATTTGCCTCGAACGTTCCAAACGGTTGCAAAGTTGCGCTAGCAATAATACGATAAGCAGTTGGAAGTTAAGCTAGCGATACCTAATTAGCATACGGCGTGAAGTTTAAGTACAATAGACGTATATGTTGCAGTAACTACAATTTCCACCATTTTTTGCGAATACGAATTGCAAACAAATTTTTGCGCGTGAGTGCGCCCACTGAGCGAGGCTGTGGTGCGTGAAAATAGCGTTGACAGCAATTGAAGTTTGCATTTTGCAAAATAGTTTTGTGAATATTTTCTCCACCCCCAAAGTGGTGGTTTAAGTGTGTGCAGAAATATTCGCTATTTGAAAAAGCTTTTACGGATAATCGCCCTGGAAAAGAAAATGTGTAATTCTTTTTGTACTTTAAATACACCACTATTTTTCATTTTTATAAATATAACCATGCACAGGGCAAATATATTTACATTGTGAATCATTCTGCGCTGCACAACATTTATAAATGAGCCCCACTGTGATGTTATAAGTTGTCATGTGCTTCGGGTACTACTATTTTTATCACATTTGGAATCTTGTGCAACACACAGGGGAGTTGCAGCCTGTAACACCAGAACATGAATATGTTTTAAAGTAATGAAAATATAATGTACTTTTATGCTGCACTAGTGAAATGGGTGTGTTTGCTTCAGAAACTCTACTATAGTTTCTATAAACAAGCTGCTGTGTAGCCATGGGGCTGTCACTCGCTGTGGCAAACACGCTAGATTTACTAGTGCAGGGCAACAGTACATTTTGTCATTCTTTTAAAACACATTTGATATGTGTGTCAATCTGTCATTGTTATAAGACTGGCTTAAGAAAACAGTATGCTATTCTAACTATGCTGGGATGCCAAGTATATTTTAATTATTCCTTACCCATGCCATGCATTGTGTCTTGAGGGACCAGCTCGAAAATGAAATTCCATTATCTTAGGGACAGCGAATGCAACATGATGGTGGCCAGCTACACCCAGAAAAGGCTGGTGGGACTGATTTACTAATATAGGTACTTACTGGGCCAGTGCTATTGCCTGTATAGGAGCATTGTAAGATTATTGTATTTATTTTCCATCTTGTAGTAGACTGATCAAAACTAATTGCTGAATGGGAGCTACTTGTGCAATTTAACACCTATGCTATTGACTAACAATTGAATTGTGTTTTTTTCCAACAATCCTATCCTTTCCTATAATTCCTAAACGCTTGGGGGCACATTTACAAAGCTCGAGTGAAGGATTCGAATTAAAAAAACTTCGAATTTCGAAGTGTTTTTTCGGCTACTTCGACCATCGAATGGGCTACTTCGACCTTCGACTACGACTTCGACTATGAATCGAACGATTCGAACTAAAAATCGTTCGACTATTCGACCATTCGATAATCGAAGTACTGTCTCTTTAAGAAAAACTTCGACCCCCTAGTTCGGCAGCTAAAAGCTACCGAACTCAATGTTAGCCTATGGGGAAGGTCCCCATAGGCTTGCCTGTGTTTTTTTGACCGAAGGATATTCCTTCGATCGTTGGATTAAAATCCTTCGAATCGTTCGATTCGAAGGATTTAATCGTTCGATCGAACGAATAATCCTTCGATCGTTCGATCGTAGGATTAGCGCTAAATCGTTCGACTTCGATATTCGAAGTCGAACGATTTTAGTTCCTAGTCGAAAATCGAGGGTTAATTAACCCTCGATATTCGACCCTTAGTAAATCTGCCCCTTAATGTGAGATTTATTATGGGGTCTATTTATTAAACCTCAAATATTTCTGGTCTAGTTTTTAAAGGAAAAAAGTTAAATTTTTTGAGGAAAAAATAAACTTGAAATTTATTATGGTCTAAAGCTGCTAAAAATTCGAATCCAAAAATACTCCAGCTAAAACCTGTTGAAATCATGTAAAAATGGCAGATGGTTCTTTTAACAACCGGAACATGCTTTTTTTACCTTCAGGATTCTTGATAGTTTGTGCTGGTTTTCTTTCAATAATCCAATAAATCCTAGTTTTTCAGCGACAGCTTGAAAAATTTGTACGATTCGAGCATCAAATTTAAAAAGTTGCATCATTCGAATTGTTGCACGATTTTGTCACAGCTTTTTCTTGCACCAATTTTTTCGAGAATGACAACAAATTGAGTTTTATTTAATTGGTCTCCCTGTGTAAACTGGAACAAGGTGAAACAGAGCACACGCTGGTATCTTTATAGAGAACGCCTGGTGCACAGCGTAGAGAGTATTGCAACCCCCAATGTATAAATGAAATAGAAAAACGCTGGCACTCAAGGCAAGTGAAATGCAGGGTTCCCCCTTGCTGTTTATTTCTTGTGCGAACGTGGAACGTTTCGGGGCAAACCCCTTTATCAAGCAAGGGGTTTGACCCGAACATTGCACGTTCGTACAAGAAATAAACAGCAAGGGGAACCCTGCATTTCACTTGCCTTGAGTGCCAGCGTTTTTTTTATTTCATCTCCTTGTGTAAAACCACAAAAGAACCTCTAATGCAAAATTCCACAAAGTAAAAGTTGTTGTCCTGTAAAAGTCAATGGGAGCTGCACTGATCAGATTGGATCTCTTTTAATCAATATGGAATTTTAGAGGTTTTTGGATTTTTTTTCACATTTTATGAGGTTTTTGAGGTATTATTCGTAATTTTTGTAGCACATCGTATTTTTTAGCATGCTTGTTTTTTCATTTATACTTTTTTTATTCAGATCTTTTAATAAATTCTATGACATTTGTGGTTTTAGAGAATTTGAGTTTAGTCTTGGCTTCAAAAACCTCAAAAACAACTAAAATTCAACCTCTAATATATAAGCCTCTAAATATTTGGGTGTATCACACAGTATATAGGTCCAGGCTTTTATTCCTAGTACACACTCACGCCTCAGGTGTAGACATCAAAAGCAAATCTCCAAGGTTTACTAGGAAAAAGCCATATAGCAGATCTTGCTGCAAAAGTGTTTTATTTCCACGACATGTTTCAGGCTACCAGGCCTCATCAAGTGTTGTTATAAGTGTCATATTAGTTTGGATCAAATACAAAGTACTGTTTTATCAGTATAGAGAAACAAGAAATTGTTTTAAAATTTTTGGAGACTATGGGAGATGGCCTTCCCATAATTTGAAACTTTCTGGATATCGGGTTTCCAGATAATGGATCCTATACCTGTACCTAAATTGTGTTTGGACAGGTTAAGTTCTGTACACAATTGTTAAATTTTGTAAAGGACCAGTAAAATATAAATAAATAATATTAATTTAACATGCTGCTTATTTAGTTCATGGTCATGTTTGTTTAATCAGTTGTGCTTTGTATAGCGTAGCTTTTTTCTGATGTTTAATTAATTTAAATAGAAATATCCAGCTTTCAATGTAAACACTGTAAAGTAAAGAAACAAATTGAAAACTCATCCATTGACTTGCATCTCATTAATATGTTTCAGTCTGTTACAACACTTTCCTGACTGTCCAGAAAAATTCATTCAAGTGTTATAAAAAAAAGTGTAACGAAAATGGAAACTGCTGAGTATCCATCCAGTTCTCCAGTTTATATTTTCATAAATGTGTCTGTATGTTTTCATTATTTTCATTCCCTTGCAGGTCCCTTCAGACAGGTCACTTACCATACACAGAGCTTAAGTATTAGTTGTTTACCACTAGCTGAAGGTCTGGGGCTGGTGGCAGTAGGGAGTTTTTAGTTGCAGTTCTCTTTTGAATATATAAAGTACATTTGACTTGACCTTTCATACATGTTCTCAAGTATTGCTAAGCGTACAGAATGGTCTCATGGTCAATATAAAAAGACATTTTGAAAAAATAAAAATGTTGTGCTTATCTAATATTAGTGTGACAGACAAGTCACACAAGTTCTAACAAATCAAGAAGTCAGACATGATTGCCACAAATCTTCCTTGTATTTTATTGTTTGTTTAAAAACCCAAAAGTAAAACAAAAAACAAAGCCCTAATTTAAAAATATCTATATATTTACAGATCAAAAATGTATATACACAAAATCAAAACATTTCCCTGTATATATGGAATCACATTAATAGAAACACTCTGAAAAGTAGTCATTACACAGACAAATAGTAGACAATCATTTATGTTTACAGATTCATCCATTCATTAAAGTGTTTTCTTAATTTCAATAATTGGTTTAGGTTTGTAACAAGGAACTGTGTAATTGTTTGGTGGTCTGCTCATATGACTTTATGGACAATGCAATTTGATTGCAGAAGAGAAATGGTTTTCACATACTTGGAATGTAAAGATAATTCACCCATTGCAGAAATCCTAGGACACAGCTTATTAAGTGGATTTAATATACACAAATGGCTTTATTTATCAAAATACTAATTTTATCTTTTTTTAATTTTGTAATCCAGCGCAGACCACAGAAACATCCAAATAGGATAGGGACCTCTCCCATTGACTTATATACAACCTCGACAGGTCCGAGATGCTGGATTTTCAGATTCTGGCTTTTTGCAGCCTCTGGGTATAACAAATCTCAAAAATTTGAGGTTTTTTTCCCCACTAAAAATTCAGATTTTATAGTAAAAAGAACTCTAATTTTTCAAGTTTTTGGCATTCGGACTTTAATAAATAAGCCCCAAAATGTTTAAAGGAACACACAAAATACATACTGCTATTTCAACAGGCATACACAATTATGTCCATAGTGTGTGTTGGAACCTGCACCTATATCTCCTACAGGTATTTCACACTTGTGTCTCTCCAACTGTTGGAAAGCAGAATGCACAGTATTTCGTTACTGGCTAAGGACAGGACAGCATAGATCCCAACAGCAGGGAGAACAAAAGTGTTAACATATCACCATTAACAGTTCTAGACACTCAAATCTACTTAATGTAAAAATGCACTTCCAACTGAAAAACATATCTTACATTCTTCAGGCCCAGATTTTACAATGTAAAAAGGAGGACACTAGGGGGTATGAGTAATTATGCCACGTGGTGTGAGAATTTAACAAACCTTGCCTGTTTTCAAAGACCACACCTACTGTATTAGTGTCAAGATAAAAAAAACAACAACAAATAAGAGGTCTTACAAATAAATAAAATAATAAAATAATCTCCCTTTTCTTTTTCTTGTTAATTAAAGAGAAAACTCTCTTGACACTGGGACACCAATAAAAAAGGCAAGTGATCTTGGGTAAACCAAAACATATAGGAACGCATTGAGTTGAGTCAGTTTTAAACTGGAGACTGTTATTCCAAACACAATCCATTGTTACATACACAATTCAGAGGCAGAACAATGCTAAATTTAAGATACCAGAAAACAGTATCAAAACTGTGGTCAGGTTAGAAAATGTGCTTTATATAGGAAATTATAGTTCTAAGCAACTTTCCAATATCCATAGGAAATATACAATTGAATAGAATGTTCAGTTGGTTTAAAGTAATCTATAAAAATAATTGCTGTTGATAAGCTGCTTAGAATTACATTTCCTTTCATTAATCAATATCAATATAATTTTTTTGGTTTACATCCCCTTTAACATGTAAATAAGCCACTTCAATTTAAAAACTGATCCCACATTAAACTATGACAGTAAAAGCACAATGCGTTTAAGAAAACCATTAAATATTATGTAAAAATATATATGAAAATAAGAGCTGCTAAACGTATTCTTCACTGCTGGTAAGTACATTCACGTTTCCACTAGCGTCAGCATAGTTCTGACAAAACTCTTTAGTCCACCCAAGCTATAAACTCCAACCTCTGACTGTATGCTCTGCACCTTTTTCTATCTGCAAATTAGGAATGTCTAACCTAAATAGAGACCATAAGGAGTTATGGTTTGTGGCTATTATATTACATCTAAAATCTATAAATTATTATGTGATTTAACTCTTTTGCAAATAATGAATTACAGAATTATCATACTGCGATTTTTGTATGGGGGTGAAGGCATATGTTCTTCTGCTCAATGTTTTGGGAATTCAGTTTAAATATAGTAGTCACTGTAGTAGACAAATATACCAGAAATAATTATGATGACAGGTTAGTTAATAGGCATAGACATTTTAATTTGGATGTGTAATTTTGCACTCTCTTAGCTGTATTCCCATGTGATGACACCGTCTATAATGACAAAATCCCTGTGTATTATAGCAAAACTAGAACTGCAGATTTGTTTTTTTAGTAAATTAGAAGCCAAAATGAATCTTTGGAAGGAAAATAAGAATGAGAATGTACAGTGTCGGATTGGGCCCAGACCCTGTCCTTTCGCAGAAGCAGCTTCCGACATCCCTCCCTGGCCCCCTGCGCAGCTGAACTAAAATGATTGTAAGCACGGGGGCTGGTTGCAGCTCAGGGAGGGGAGCCCGAGGGCGTTTTGCACCTGGGGTGGGGGGACGTAGGTGGGGACCCCAGTCCGACGCTGGTCGTGTATTAATTACCTGTGTTAAAGGGGTTGTTCACCTTTGCGCTTACTTTTAGTTTGATGTAGAGAGTGATATTCTAAGCCAATTTGCAATAGGTTTTCATATTTAGGTTTTTATGCGGCAGTTCTCCATGTTGCAATCTGATTGCTAGGGTCCAAATGATCCGAGCAACAATGCATTCATTTTAATTAGAGACAGGAAGGTGAATAGCGAGGACCTGAATAGAAAGAGGACTAATGAAAAGTAGCAATAACAATACATTTGTAGCTTTACAGAGCATTTGTTTTTAGATGGGGTCAGTGACCCCCATTTGACAGCTGGAAGGAGTTGGAAGAAAAAGGCAAATAATTCAAAAACTATAAAAAAATAAAAAGACCAATTGAAACGTTGCTTAGAAATGGCCATTCTATAACATACTAAAAGCTAAGTTAAAGGTGAACCACCCCTTTAAGTACAAATCAGCCTTATATTGTGACATTTCAACTCTGTATATACAGTATATTGTGTGTCAGTCCCTAAGCTCAGTAAGTGACAGCAGCACAGAGCATATGCAGTGAATCAGAAGAAAATAAGCTAGGGATCTACTGGAGGCCTCTTTAGGGGCACATATCTTTACTGCTAAAGGGCTGTGGTTGCCAAAACATACCGTACAACATTTCTAGCCTACTTCTTTAGTTAAGCTTTATTTCTTCTTTAAGTTGCATCCCAGTGGCGTAACTACCGGATGAGCAGTGGGTGCAATTGGGCCAGGGCCCGCAACCCCGCAGGGCCCCCCGGCAGTCACGCGCCCACTGCATCGGCTGCAGCGCCGCACAGAAAAGGTGGGGGGCGGGGCCCGGCTGCACAGCCTGCACCAGGGCCCGTCCCCACCTAGTTCCGTCTTTGTTGCATCCTCTCTGTCATGGGCTATTTCCCACTGAAACTAACAATGTGCCCTGTGAACAAAAAACATGTCTACCTGCCTCTGGTTTTCCAGGGTAACTGGCAATCCTATATTGATATTCATATCTACCATTCAAGTTAGCAGTATCTCTACTTTTTCTTGCACTGAGCACTGGCCTGCCCTGAATTCTTTGCTTGTACATCAACATGTTTAAGAACACATTTTACTGCTTGAAGCACAGGCAAAGCAGTTTTCCCTTTGTGGCTGACTAGCTTAGTAGCATTTTTGACATGCCACATAGGTAAAAAAAAACATATTAGATTTAATCTCTTCTTTTTTATTAGCCATAGTTTGTTGAGTGGCTGAGAATGCCTTTCTACCCACAAGAACACAGTGACTGTGGAAACCCCGCCTTTTTTTGGAACAGAGTAAATAGCCGTTTCCAAAAAATAACAGCTGGAAATAATAAGAATAAAGCAAGAGAGGCAATACACACATATGGTTACAGTATCAGAGATACAGATATCACTACAGTTTTACAATGCATATTTGTAAATACTTAAGGAATTATAGGTGCTTAAAGGGAAACTATCGCGAAAACGAAAATTTAATATTAGATTCAGCATACGGAAATAAGAAGCTTTCTAAATACAAACAATTAAAAATTATGTACCATTTCTGAAATAATCAAGTTTATCTTCGCTTTTCCTCAATTAGCACCCCTGTTTCTCCTCGTTCTGTCTTCATTCAGGAGTTGTCCATTGAATGATCCAATGTATCTTATAGGGGGATTCCTTTTGCCTAAAAGATGTTAGAAGCTCACTCTATTAAAATCACCAGACATCATGTCTCTGTACATGTAGAATTTGTTAGATTTTGTTTGTACTGGAATCAGTTATGTGAGTGAGCTCTAATACATCTGCTAATACATCTGCTAGGAAAGGGAGCCTCCCTATAACATATATTGGATCATTGATCTGACACCTAACTGCTGCAAGAAGACAGAATGAAGAGAAATAGTGACTATAAATTTGATTATTTCTAAAACAATGCAGAATTTTTTAGCTATTAAAATTATTGTAATTACAATTAAAAAGTTTCATACTTTAGTATGAGGAAGATCATATTAAATTTTCATTTTCACGATAGTTCCCGTTTAAGGGAGGCAGTGTCCACATAAGATTTACATTGTTACTGGGCTCTGTTATTGTATGTGACTGGACAGGTAAAGGCAAATAGCAGTTTTTGCTCCTAATTGCTCTTGGTGAGGCACCAGTTATTCCCATCACTGCAGAGTATGGCATTTAGCTTTGGGGGGTAATGCTTGTTAAGAGCATTTTTTGCACAAAATGGAATTGTTTTCCCCAAATGTGGTGCGGGTTGTATTAGCGTACATGTATAATGGGGGGAAACAATTTCTACCAATAGGTGTCCTTTAAGATTCAGTTAGTTTGTAGCCAATTTTGGTAGATCGCTTTTGTGAAACTTTATGACCTTTGTTGGTCTGAATCCCATAGTTTTCTGCCTACAAGCCAGATAGTGCTGTTGCTTACTATATGACAGCTAGGGTCACATGTCAGTTCCCAACTGATATTGAAGCACATACCTAACTCCAAAGAGGGCTACATCAAATTAGTGATCAGCAGGATAAATCTTTTGGTCTTATTTAATATTAAAGGAAAAGGCAACAAGTTGGTGATCCACAGAAATTATGGTACAATAATGGTAATATTCTAGAATTATGTTTGCTTGAAAACATAAATTGCAGTGTTATACACAATACAGTAAGCATACAGACAGGAAATGCAATGAAGGTAAAAAAACCTGAATTTTACTTGTGATAAATCTCAAATGTTTGTGGTTTTATACAGGTGAACTTAAAGAAAATAATCAATATGGATTTTCACAAATATGTCCCCATTGTGTCTGGAGTAATGGACCTGATACAATTAAAATATACCATACCAATGAAAGCATGAGAAAGAACAACAATGTAAAACAAATGCTAATCTTGAAGATGAGATGTTGGCTACAATAAGGGACCAAAATATCAATTAAACAATTCATGAGAATTTCACACACTATTCTCATCTTCAGAACTGCTGTTTGATATACCCAAAAACTGTCTTACCTATTCCACTATTAGGCATGATTTTGTAGAAACTATGAAAGGGGGAAAATATGTAGGGAGTGACTTCATGAACAATATCCACACAGTGTGTTGGTTTCCACAGCTTGGCTTATCCTCTGATAAGCAATAAAAAATAAACTTTACAGAGAGTGACTGCAATTGTCAAATGAAAGCAAAGTCAGGCTTTAGTGACTTCTGTTCCAGTGGTTAAAAGCCAGTCTTTGAGTGCTGCCACATCCTATCATCAGGATTTTGAAGATGATTACCTAGTAAAGCAGAAGAAGATATCTTTTTACATATTTGATATATGCAGTTGTCAGAAGGTTACAAATTAATCTTACGTAATTTTGGAAGTTGAACTAAAGATGGGAGCAACTGAGAAAAAATCAGTAGAAATAGATTAATCAGGTTTGATGTCATTGGTGGAGGTGTTGTTTAAACATGGAAACAAATTGAAAACCCATAGGTATTGCTTATATATATATATTATAAGTTATATAGATATTTTAGTTTTGATGAACCATTTGGTTATGTCCCTCATCACAGAGTTGTGTACATTTACAGCACTTGGGCTGGGGTTGGGCACGGTGTCAAAAAGCAGACATATCTTGTAAAAGGAACATATTCAGAGCTGTGTATGGGATACCATAGGCCTCCATACTGTGTACAGTCTATTTAGATTTCTTTATTATGGAAACAGAAGATATTGTTCCTACCGGTCAGTCAGCAAGAGAGGTGCGCTATTAACCTTATAGATCCTTAAACACAGGCACCTAAAAAGAAAGAAGGATCTATAAGGTTAATAGCGCACCTCTCTTGCTGACTGACATTACTTACAGTGGAAGTGTGGATCCACTAATTTTTGGTGCTGCTTTCCCCTGATATAATTACTTGTGCAACAGCGCAGCCTTCACTCAATTTTTATTGTTCCTACCTGCACATGATGCTACCATGTGTTACAGTTGTGGAATAGGATTCCAATGCTGACAACAGAAAGACTTACGGCCTATTTATTATGCTGTGTAAAATAAAATTGCCAAAAAAAGTGTAAAAAGCTGTGTACAATAAATGGCAAATTTATCAAGGTGTGTTTTATATTACACCGTGCAAACACCAGATTTGACACCATTATTTTACACTGCTTCAGGCGTTTGTTCCGGAAGTTGCTCAAAGAAAAAGTACGTGGAAAAATTATGCCTTTTTTACACTGCTATGTGTGGTGAATTATTCTACCATTTTTTACACCACATAATAAATCTGCCCTTAGGCACTATGGAACAGAAATGGCTGATGCAAATCGTTGAAAATAAATGGAAAGCCAAGCACCCGGGCAAGCTAAATATAGTTTTAAATGTGTTACTTCAAGCAAATCAGTAATAGAATAGGATTTAGCAATTATAGTAGATAACAGACTTGACTGAGCAGTTGCTTAAGCAAACAGAATATTTGTTAGTGTAAGGCAGCATTTAATTTAATGGATGCTAGCATAATTGTTTCTATACATATAACATTGATTATCATGCATCCTCCTGAGTATGGGGTTCAGTTTTGCATACCCATCTACAAAAGAAAAGCTATAGCCCGCTGGAAAAATGTAAGAGAAATGCAATAAAACTAATTAAATGAATAAATAATAGACAATACATTAGAGTGCATATGAGCATCATGAAGAAGTATTATATACAGAGTGAAAAAAATTGTCTACTGAGATTTCACCAATAGCATTAAAAGGTTTGCTTTACCGCAGGGCTGGAACTAGGGTTAGGTAGAAGAGGCATGTTCCTAGGGCACAACAGGGTGAGGACGCAAGGCACATACCCCTTGCCTACCTCTAGTTAAGGTCTCTATACTTCCATTGATGTGACGTGGGTTAATGACACTCCTCAGCATTGTATAGCTTTATAGTCCCTCTCCCTTGCTCATCACTGGCTGCCCCTGTGGTGACACAATGGTTTACATGGGAGTGTGTGCTGCCACATCACATCCTAATGACACCCTAAATATGACAGTGAGAAGCACTGGCTGACAAGATTTTCAGCCCAGAGAAACCATGTGCAATCTAATGAAACTGAATGACTTGCACCTCAAATAGCCAGTTAGAAAATTATGCTAGAAGAAGGTTGCTTTAGAAGAAATACAATGCAATCAGCATGCAATGACATGTATTTTCATTAGTCTCTACGTACCTAAATCGCAGCCTCTTTTTAATCTCCGCCTTGCCAGTTTTATTTGGTCCTGGAGGATTTGTACCCAGTGTCGTGGGCCTGGAACTTTTTCAACATTATTAGCGGTACAGTACTTTTCTGTGAATACTAAGCAGCAAACACATATAAATATATCTTTATTGTTATTAATTAAAATGAGATGTTTATGAAGAACCATTTATTGTACATGCTTTAACTCATATTAACAACAGAAAAGAGCCAGGCATGGACATTTTGAATGATCCCTAATGGCTAGTATCTGATTAATTCACCCTGTAAAAGAAAATTCAAATATACTAGGAATGTAGAGAACACATCTTAACCTGGCAGAGAACTACTCATTTACAGATTATATAGATGTGTTTCTATTTAAGGGGAAATAAACCCTCCAAAAAGTTAAAGGGGTTGTTCACCTTTGAGATAACTTTTAGGGGCCGATTCACTAAGCTCGAGTGAAGGATTCGAATGAAAAAAATTCGAATTTCGAAGTATTTTTTGGGTACTTCGACCATCGAATTGGTTAAATTAGTTCGAATTCGAACGAAATCGAGCGATTCGAACGAAAAATCGTTCGACTATTCGACCATTCGATAGTCGAAGTACTTTCCCTTTAAAAAAAACTTCGACCCCCTAGTTCGCCATCTAAAAGCTACCGAAGTCAATGTTAGCCTATGGGGAAGGTCCCCATAGGCTTGCTAACCTTTTTTTGATCGAAGGATTTTCCTTCGATCGTTGGATTAAAATCCTTCGAATTGTTCGATTCGAAGGATTTAATCGTTCTATCGAACGAAAAATCCTTCGATCGATCGAACGCAGGATTAGCGCTAAATCGTTCGACTTCGATATTCGAAGTTGAACGATTTTAGTTCCCAGTCGAATATCGAGGGTTAATTAACCCTCGATATTCGACTATTGATGAATCGGCCCCTAAGTATGATGTAGAGAGTGATATACTGAGATAATTTGCAATTTGTTTTAATTTTTTATTATTGAAGGTTTTTGAGTTATTTAGCTTTTTATTCAGCATCTCTTTAATTTGCATTTTTAGCAATCTGGTAACTAGGGCCAAAATTACCCTAGCAACCATACAGTAATTTGAATAAGAGACTGGAATATGAATAGGAGAGAGTCTGAATAAAAAGAATCAGTAATAAAAAGTAAAAATAACAATACATTTGTAGCCTTATAGAGCATTTGTTTTTTTAGAAGGGGTCAGCAACACCCATTTGAAAGCTGCAAAGACAAATAACTATAAAACTATAAAAAATAAATAACGAAAACCAATTTAAAAGTTGCTTAGAATTGGTTGTTCTATAACATAATAAAAGTTACTTTAAAGATGAACCACCCCTTTTATTCTTGCAGCATGGTTTTTAACTTATGGTAAAATTTGAATTTTAACATTGACAAATCAGCCCCATAAAGGCCGATTTATCAAATTTCATGGTTGAGGAATAAATAAACGTATCACAAAACAGGTAGCAAAACAAAAAAAGCAGCAGAATGCATGCAGCTTTTTTCCCTGCTATTGTGTTTTTTCCCTTGAGAACGGCCTTATTTAAGCGCACGTGAGAATCACATTGCTCTATTCATTTTCAATAAGGCTAAATATATCAAATGTTTTAATAAATTGGAAAAATAAATGAATAAATCTGCTCCATAGGCTAATTTCACTTGTGGCAGCACTCACAGGCATCCTACACTGCAGTAGGACAGATTTAGGCCTAAAAATGCACATTTGCGATGGCAGCACTATGGGGCAGATTTACACGAGGAAGAATATTTGCCATTGACGGCTTTGCACCCATCACAACACTTCGTCAGGCAAAAATTCACTGGGATAACACTAATTTACTGAAATGCGAAGTTTCGTCCTGGCAGACGGACACGGCAAATTTTCGCTAGTGTTACTTCGGCATTGCGAGAAAATCAAAGCGAAGATGCGCTAGTTTTCAATTCTGCCTAGTGCAAATTCGTTAGAGGTCTTGCGCTCAGGCTAATTTGCATAAGGCGGGAAATTTAAAGTTGAATGGACGTCTTTATGTTACATGTTGCATCTAATACATTACATTGACACGGATAACTAGACATGTCCAGGGAACCTTAATAAAGTCAATAGAGTTGTTATAATGCCCTACACATGAGCCCACTGTAAAATAATGTTCCCATATGTTAGAAAATGTATGGGGGAAACCGGTTACACAAAAATATTTTTTTTGCACCCTGAAAAAAGGAAAAAACACCAGCAGTTTTGGAACATAAGTTTTTCTTCTCAGAAAATATGACGTAAGTAACTGGAAATTGAGGAAGATCTATGCACTCCATTGCACTCCGCCTGGTCTGAGCTGGCGAAGGCAAGTCTGGCGAATTAATTAAATGTTTTTTCCCCCCATAGTCTGCAACATGCCCAAATCACAAGGTTGGCGTAACCATGCAGCCACCAAATGATAGATTTACATTATTTTTTCCTCTTAAAATTTGTCTTCAACATGGTTTATCTACAGAGTAATTAAAACATGCACCTGTTTGAAAAGGCATCATGAATATTAGAAGCAAATATTTAGCTAGCGTTGCATATATGGTTGTACTAAAGCTATACATAGAGGTATACATGCATACAAACTCAAAGATCACCTTTTATTGCTCCCACAATATTCTGATCCAAACCTTGCCGATTATCATTAAGACCGCGTTTCCTTTTCCCATTGGGAAGTGAAGTTGCCAATATTTTGTCATCAAAAAATGCACACACCAGTTTTCTAAAGAGTAGACTTCCAGATCTCTTGTAGTTTGTTAGAATAGAGTCCAGCTGAGACTTTGGCATAAATACATCAAATCCTTCTGCGAGTTGGACTTCTGGCTACCAAAATAATAATACAGATAATTGTCAAGATGGCATACTGTACTAAGGGAAACTCCGATTTCTTTTACCTTACCTAAACCACTAAACCATTTTGCCTAGCAAACATTACAGGGCTCATTTACGACAGCAAGCATAGTTCACACATTTTTGGGTTCACAGCACTGCAAAATATAGTTGTGCTTTATAAATACATGTTAATAGTAATCACAACAGTTGAAAACAACTGTCAAAATATCAGCCATACAGTTTTACAAAAAAATTACCTTTTCTACCAATAAAGCCACTACATTGGGTACATGTATTTAGAAATATGTATATATAGAATGGTTTTGATACACTATTTAAGTATGTAAGGAAGAACCTAGAAATGAGAACTGATTGCAAGGTAGAAATGCTATTTTTTTTTTTTTTTTTTGCACTGGTATCTTAAGAATTTATGGGTAACTCATTATATTGCTAGAGGGCAACGCAAATAATTAACCTTTGCTGTATAACTTACATCAAGCGATGAAGAATCAGCAACAATTCCAAATCCCAGCATGCGTTCCTCCTCCTTCTTGGCTCGCTCTTTTTCTGTCAGACTGGACCTTTCTGGAAGCACCACAACCTTGTGCTCTTTCTCACTAGCACTGGGTGGGCTGATTACAGGAGCTACTGCTGTATTCTTTGAAAGCACTTTTTTCTTTATTATTCTTTTCCTTGCAATGGCTGTCTTTTGATTGCAAACACATGACTGAGGGAGCTGCATGCGGCTTTGGGCAACTATAATAAAACACAAAAATACCAATAAATGAATCATTAGTTGGTTACTGGTTTTAAGGGCAGAGACACAAGCTCAGATTTGGGGAGATTTACTCATCCGGCGATAAATCGCCTCTTCTTCTGGGCAAATAATCTCCCTGAACTGCCTTCCGTCAGCCAGAATCTAAAGTGCCTGCGGGGTGGCACTCGGAGGAATTTTTTCAGTTACTGACTTTTATAACATTCCCCTACTAGTGTGCTAGAAGAAAAGCTACAAGGTTACAATTTATATTGGGGATACATTTTGCTATATTGCATTATTGAAACCCTGAGTTTCCTGACTTCAGCCTGCAGCATTGTGACTTCCAATATCATTATACTTTACATTAGGAAACCATTGCACTGTGTTATCAGCCTTTGTGGGTTTATTTCCTGGAATAAGCAAAAGAACGGCACTTCTGGTAAAAAGGGTTTATAACAGCGAGCTAACACGTTTCCAGAAACAGGTCCCTTAATCATAGGCTCCTTTAAAGGAGAAGGAAAGTCATCCTGCACTTGGGGGTGCCAAAGGTTAGGCACCCCCAAGTGATTGTATTGACTAAAAGTTAATTTGAATCATAGGATTTGCAGGTTAATATATGTTAATGCTATTAGTGGCCTGTCTGTGGTAATTTTCCAAAAGCACACTGCATTGTTTCTAGCTTGCCTCAAAGTTTAATGTATGAAACCCACTGGTCTACTGTATTACTACTGTGTTTAAGTAATTTGAACAAAGCCAACTGGTCTGTAATACTGGTCTTTCACTGGTATTATTAGGAAAGTCTTTTGCACTTTTTTTGTTGGCCTGTATGGGGTAATAGATACAAAATAAATGATAATAAGTGATACAGTAATTCAGCTATCAATCTGTTCTCTAAAAATAAATACCAAGCACTGCAGGTATGATACAAATTGTTTCTATAGCTATAATTACGTACACTAACAATTAGGATGGCACACTATAACTATAATTTAGTTGGCTAATTTTGTAATATATAATATGCCAGAGAGTTGGATTATGAAAAAAAATCGGTAATACAATACAGACTATTTCAAATTGAAAAATAGCTTGAATCTCCCACTTCTAAATGAACTCAACAGCTTATTGTATATATGCTGAGAATTCTAGTTTTTGAGCTTTTTGTGCTTAAAGGGGTTGTTCACCTTTGAGCTATTTTTTAGTATGATGTATAGAGTGATATTTAAGACAATTTGCAACTGGTTTTCATTTTTTATCATTTGCGTTTTTTCAGTTGTTTAGCGCTTTATTCAGCAGCTCTCCAGTTTGCAATTTCAGCAATATTTTTGCTAGTCAAAAATACCCAGCAACTATGCACTCATTTCCCTAATCAATATATGGAATATAAATAAGAGAGGGCAAGAATAGAAAGATAAGCAATAAAAAGTAGCAATAACAATAAGGGGCACATTTACTAAGGGTCGAATATCGAGGGTTAATTAACCCTCGAGATTCGACCCTCAAAGTAAAATCCTTCGACTTCGAATATCGAAGTCGAAGGATTTACCGCAAATACTTTGATCGAAGGAAAAAACGTTTGATCGATCGAAGGATTTTCCTTCGATCAAAAAAAGCTTAGAAACTTTATGGGGAAGGTCCCCCCATAGGCTAACCTTGAAGCTCGGTAGGTTTAAAGTGCGAAGTAGGTAGCTGAAGTTTTTTTCTAAAGAGACAGTACTTCGACTATCGAATGGTCAAATAGTCGAACGATTTTTAGTCAAAGTGGTAGTTGAAGGTCGTAGCAGCCTATTGGATGGTCGAAGTACCCCCAAAAAAACTTCGAAATTCAAAGTTTTTTTACTTTGAATCCCTCACTCAAGCTTAGTAAATGTGCCCCTAAATGTATAGCCTTACAAACATTTGTATTGGATGGAGTCAGTGACCCCCATGGGAAAGCTGGAAAGAGTCAGAAGAAAGAAGAAAAGGCAAATAATTACAAAACCTATAAAGAAATAAATAATGCAGACCTATTACAAAGTTGCTTAGAATTGGCCTTTTTGTAACATAATATAATTTAACATAATAAAATTCAACATAAAGGTGAATGACCTAATAAATCTCATATATCTGAATTTCTGGGAGTTTAAATTCACAATTTTGTACAAGGAAAAACTTGAATTACTGTAAAAACTCATTAGAATTGATAAATCAGCCCCTAGTTGTTTTATCCACTGGTAGAAAATGCCAGTAAAGAGAATACCAAAACCACCCAATGCCAAAAATAAATAAATAAAAATATATATACATGGTCCAAAGAGAAACACACCTGCTTGTACTTGCATAAATTTCCTCATTGCTTTCAGCTCCTGCAGGATGGCTTGCAAGGTTGGCTGACAGTTACATGTACAACACTTTGATGCTGTTGGTGTATTTGTCATTCTCAAATCCCCTATTAAAGAACAATAAATAGTGAAAAAGTGAAATGAAAGTCCATTTAAATTTAAGGTGAACATCTGTCATAAATCAGTATCATAAAAAAATAATCAAATATAAAATGTACTAAAAACATCAAAATCCATAAGGAAAATAAAGAAATACGCAATTATTAGTGGACTCTGTGGGAGAAGGTGAAGAAAAAAATTCAACTTGTGCCCTGAAGGTACAGAAAGAATTTCAAGGCTATTCAGAAGAAGCCAGGTATGCATTCATTGTAGATACCTGCAGTTTGGGAGTGATTTATAGTTATGGCATGTGCACATGCTAAGGCTGTGTTCCAGATGTATTTGAAACACAAAGCAAGGGCATCAGCCAGTGAAGTTGCACTGACATTTAAAGGGAACATTCAGTATCAATCACAGGGAGGTTGCAAGTGTGTTGCTGCCTCTGAAATTTCAAATGTGATGGGCAAAATGTTTGCAATTGCCCTTCCGCTGACTAATAATAAGTGCTGTTGCTGTGTATTTGTAAGCCAGGCCAGTGAGCATTTTAGAGACTTGATAGCCTAATCCACCAATATATTGGTAGGGTCCGAACGATTATCATTACAATCAGTGGAGGGTCAGTCGCAAGTGTTTTGCAACACCTACTAAGCTAGAAACTGCACAGGCAGAAAAATCCTTGCAATCTCCCTACATGCCATTACCCTTAAGAAGAAATGCCAAACACAGGAGTATCTTAGCACCAGTGTATTTATTTTTGCACTAGTGCAACAACCGATACCGACCAGATCTAGTAATTGATTTCACTTTAAACAAAACACATAAACATTACATTGTCTGCAAATAAATGGTTACAGTGCCGATCACTCTTCTAGTTCAGTGTGCCTACTGCAATATGTATCATATTAACATCAACCCAGATCTCTTAAAGGAACAGTTCAGTGTGAAAATAAAAACGGTGTAAATAGATAGGCTGTGCAAAATAAAAAATGTTTCTAATATAGTTAGTTAGCCAAAAATGTAATATATAAAGGCTGGAGTGAACAGATGTCTAATAAAAGAGCCAGAATCCAACTTCCTGCTTTTCAGCTCTATAACTGTGAGTTAGTCAGCGACTTGAAGGAGGGCCACATGGTACATTTCTGTTCAGTGAGTTTGCAATTGATCCTCAGCATTCAGCTCAGATTCAAAAGTAACAGATATGACCCATGTGGCCCCCCCTCAAGTCTCTGATTGGTTACTGTCTGGTAACCAGGGTAACCAGTCAGTGTAAACCAAGAGAGCTGAAGTAGTGTTCTGACTGACATGTTATACATCAAATCACTCCAGCCTTTATACATTACATTTTTGGCTAACTATATTAGAAACATTTTTTATTTTGTTATATCTATTTACACAGTTTTTATTTTTACACTGAACAATTTGATATGAATCCCCTCACGATTGACATTTTTACTTCGGATGTAATGTAAACTCTCTCTAAAAATGAACCTTGAGGTCATGCTTGATTTTGCCCTATCCTTGGCACCTTTTATCCAATCAATATCTAAATCATACTTTCACCTAAGGAATATTTCCAAATTATGATAATTTATCAACCAAGAGGCCACCCAAAATCATATCCCATACTGACTGTCACCTCTCCAGTCTATAATTAATCATGCTGCTAAGCGTATACACCTCAGAAACTGCTCCTTCATTGCCATGCCACTCTGCTAGTCTTCACACTGGTAGCTTCCTCTACCTCTTAGTATAATATTCAATGTAATGACCCTGACTTTCAAGCTTTGTACTTATCTTCAAGTACTCGTCAGGCTTATTATGCTTTTCTACTATCTAGTTCAACTCATCACACATTATCACTCCACATACATACATGCATTCAAGATTTCTCAAGAGCTGCACCTTTTCTCTGGAATTCCCTCCTATGTTTCATGCAACTTTTTCCCAATCTCACTGCCTTTAAACATTGTCTGAAGACACATTTCTATGAGAAGATTATCCTCATCTAGTGTAGTATCCCTTCAGTATACACTATATGCTACCACCACCTGCTAAATGCAATACTCTGCTTTATATTAGCAGACAACTATGATTCTGGTTCACTGTAATTTGTATCTCTGTATTTCCAAGAAGGCATGATTGTTGCACCTGTCCTAGAGTTTGTCTTACAATTCTGCTGCTGTTACTTGGTTCTGACCCAGCCTGTCTACCAACATCCAGCTCTTTCATTACCAACTCCTTCCCCGTAGTAAATATTTGGCTCTAATGCTTGCTCCTATGGGAGACCTGGATTATTGTGCAATAAGTCCTGGTGGGCCCAAACCAAAGGTGACTGTTATAGGCAAAAAAACATGCCTGGTAAGGAATCCAGTCACTCCCCTGTGGTTTGAGTGTGCCATATGTGACACAGGGTTCCTCTAAGTCAATAGGAAAAACTGCACTCGATCTGGAAGCGAATGCAGTAGGGAATTGCTGCATAATGATTATACTCATAATGATTATTTATATATATATATATATATATATATATATATATATATATATATATATATATATATATACACACACACAGCAGTTTCTTTGCTGAACAAATACTCTTTGCTTCTGTTTGGACTTTTTATATATATATGAGTATATTTAGGCAATGAAAATGGAGAATGAGGTCTTTTACACTAGCTTTTGCCCACCTGACTCAGAAGAGCCAACCCCACTTATTATTTCAGTAACAGAAATAGTGTAATTCCCCTCTGTACTGCAAAAGTACCCTCAATTGTGAATGTAGGCGATAAAAAGCAGGTATTAAGGGGTCAAACCTACAGAGACATCAGACCAAGTGACTATTGGTAGAGGTAAAGTTTTTTTGTAAATTTCCATAACAGCAGTCCAAAGAGTTTACCCAAAATCACCAGAAACCTAAGATTTTGAAGGCTCAACAATGAGCTCTGTGACCCAGTAACTTAATATGCTACTAAGCAAAAACAGCACTTAGAGTGGACAATAAACCAGTCCTCTTTTAGGGACTAAAACATTTCCCTTGTTTTCCTAACCCTTATGGAGAGCTTTGAGTTTTAATTTTAGAGAGGATTCTATCAACTCAGTCCTAACTGTTGAGAGACCACATCAGAAGCAGGTAGAGATGAAAGGCCACTGCCATTGAGCAAATACCATATTTATAAATATCTATAAAAAGAAAACATTTTCCATGATAAAATCTCAATTGCTATGTTACGTACCATTCAGTCCTGCATTTTTAGGATGATTCTGAACAGTTTTGGACCGGGTCCCATACTGTCCTGAAAATTCTGTTGTTGGTAATGGTGAATTGTTCCATGGGTTCTGGGAAGGATGGATAGCCTGTTCTGCTGCACAGGGAGTGTTCAAGCTCTCTGGCCAATGCAGGTCTAGGTCGTGGGGTTCTTCTTTGAGCTTTTCTCCCTCTTTGCCAACCCTCTGATAGACTCTGCCAGTGCTATCATTTAGAAGCCTTCTCATACCAGTGATCTGCTTTTTAATTTCCATGCTTTCATCACCTAGAAAAAGAACATGGTCAAAATAGGAATACAACATAAGGAACAAAAAATAATTAATATGTAAATCCCATTAGGACTTACATATAAATTATACTTTTATTTTTGTTCTTGACATATCTCTCTATAAGCAGTAAAATGTAACTGGGGATGACATGACCATATGTCTCTGTTTAACCAGCTGTATTACTACTATACTATGTGATACTATAAACCACTTTCAAGAATGACAGTGAAAGGGTGAAAACATTATGGGGTCATTTTTAAAATCTACACAGTATATGGATTCATCTACGTAAGTATAGTGCCCAGTGCATAACTGATGAAACAATGAAGGGCTCTCTATTCGACAAATGTTTGCAAATGACTCTCACATGTTGTCAACAATTATGCATCATTTTCATATTTAAAAAGTTCCATTTGACAAAATTTGTACATTATTTTTTGGGCTTCTGTATCAGCCAAAGGCAACCACAACCCTTTAGCAGGGAAGAGTTGTGCCTCTGAAGATGCCCCTGTAGCTCCCCATATTATTTTCTACTGATTCACTGCACATGCTCTGTGGTGCTGTAATTTACGAAGCATAGGGACCAACACACAATAGACTGTATATACAGAATATAAATGTCACAATATAAGGCTGATTAGTACTCAATGCAAATAATTACTACATGGCAGCACAGAAACCAGTGCAATTAGTATCAGAATTGAATAAACAGCCTTGTAGCATTATCTTATATTACAGACAAAGTTTGAAGTCCTGGATCATTGCTGCTATTGAGATGCTGAATCTTTAGGCTGGTGCAATAAGTTCAGTATATAAAATATGCAATTTTTAACCATATTAATTTTTAGGGTTTAGTTCTCTTTAGTATAAATGTGGTCATTTTGTCAGTGTTAGTAATAGCTACTATCCCACGTAAACCTGATATATTTATAAGATTTATAATCTGAGAACAAATTATTTATACTTGTTTATTATATAATAATTGTAAATGTGTAGTATGTGCATATGTATGTATGTATGTATGTAAATGTGTATATTTTTTTGCACCTTTAGTCAAGCCTGTGCATTTGCATACCTCCAAAGATTCCAAGTTTAAATATCAGAATGTTTTAGGTCACCGCCCAAACCACCCAGTCATGTCCCGACCCATCTCACACCCAGCCATCTTCCTGTAATCCCCACCTCTTCTTGGGATTGTGAATCAGAACTGGCAGACCTAAACAGGGAATAGCTGGGAGATATTTCTAATCATTTCATATTAAAACGTATGTTCATGTATTCGTGACAGACCAAGAAATGTGTATCACAAGTTAGGTTGTCCTATATTTTCTGACAAGGCTGGGTGGAGTGCTACAACAAAACTGCCAGATTATTTGATAATTTATGCTTAATAAAATCCTTTTGCTGACTGATCACTTTATGTTGCTTACATGCACTGTTTGGCAATATATAATATGAGTGAAATTCTTTTCTTTAAAACCGGATTGCTGTGTTCCTCCAGAAACAAAGTTTCACGGGGGAAAACAGAAAAGATTATATAGTGTGCAGAAACGCTTAAAAACTTTTTAATAAATAAATAATAATTATTATTTATTTTTTTTTCATTTATTTATTAAAAAGCTTTTAAGCGTTTCTGCACATGCTGTTTTTCTCTTCACCCAAGTAACGAAGGAGGAGTTCAAGTACGGAAAGGAGCTCGCATTTATTTTGCCTATTTCAACTCATGTCTTGTGAGTATTCTATACCACTGGAGACATAAATGGGCAAATTTACTAAAGTGCGAAGTGCAAATTCGCCAACGTGATGTCATTTCGTTACTTCGCCGATTTACTAACGGGCGCTGGCGTAAATTCACTAGCGAAGTGGACCTACTCTAGCGCTACTTTGCACCCTTACGCCCGGCAAAGTTGCGCTATGGCGAAGGGACGTAGCTACGCTAATTCATTAACTCTTGCGCCAGACTTGCATTCGCCAACTGAGACCAGGCGAAGTGCAATAGAGTAGATAGGGCTTGCTTCAAAAAAGTTTAAATTTTTTCTAAGTCCCAAAAAACGCTGGCGTCTTTTCCTTTTTTAAGGGTGATAGGCTGAAAAAGATCGTACATTTTTTTGGGGGTACTCTCCTTCCCCCCTGCATTGGCACCTAAACTATACAGTGGGCACATGTATAGGGCAAAATAACAACTCTATTTTATTTTATGAAGCTTTCCCAGCTTGTGTAGTGTAATGTATTTGGTGCTACACATAAATCCATTGTACTTTAACTTGGCACCATATGCAAATTAGCCATCGCTAGCGTAACTTCGCTTTGCTTGACGAATTAACGCTAGCGCAACTTCGCTACCGTTCTCCCTGAGCGCAACTTCGCATTTTAGTGAATTTGTGTAGCCCTGCCGAAACTACACCTGGCGAAGTGCGGCGGAGTGTGGCGAAGCTGTCGCCGGCGCAACTTCGGATCTTAGTGAATTTGCCCAAAGGAATTCAGCGGTTTGATGCTATTTTCCCTTTTACCCATTCACAAGTTACGTGTCTAAAGAAGTTTTGCATTTGGGGACTTTGGACAATTGGAGTATGTCTTAAATGTAACCACACTATAAATAGGCAACACATATAGATATTGAGGCCTGTGTAACACGTGCATGCCAGAGGTTAATTGAGAGGTGTGGAGTGTTTTTTCACAAGGTGTTAAATAATTAAGGCACTTAACTCACAAAGGGTGAGATACTTTCACACTGAGATACTACACTATATTATCTTTTCTGTTTTCCCCGTCCTCGTGAAACTTTGTTTCTGGAATCCGGTTTTAAAGAAAAGAATTTCGATAAGGCAGAGGAGAGCCTAAGATTTGCTGGACTTTGGGAATACCTAATCTTCCTGGGACTCAAACTTATATATTTGGACTTTCATATGATTTGAGTGGAAGCAAATGACTGCAAATCTGCTATACAGTAGGTATATATTTTTAAGTACTTAAGAAGAGGCACATGTATACGATTAATTATGTGGAATGCTTGGTACCTTGGATTTTCCATATCTTTCTGTAATGTGGATCACCATATCTTAAAAGCAATGTGGTAAGAGAAACCAAAAAAAGGAGTCACTGCCCCATAAAGCTTAAGTTACAATCTAAGTGGGTGGAAAAAAGGGCAAATATGCACAAAGGTGTGGGCCTTAAAGGAGTGGTTTACCTTTAAATTAATTTTTGGTAAGTTATAGAATAGCCCATTCTAAGCAACCTTTCAATTGGTCTGTTATTTTTTGCTTTATAGTTTTTTGTTGTTGTAATTTTTTGCTTTTTTCTTCTGACGCTTTCCAGCTTTCACAAGGGGGTCACTGTCTCCATCTAAAAATACAAATGTTCTGTAAGGCTACACATTTGTTATTGCTGCTTTTTATTACAAATATTACTTTATAATACAAATCTTTCTATCCAGGCCCTCTCCTATTCATATTCCACTCTCTTATTCAAATCAATGCATGGTTGCTAAGGTAATTTGGATCCAAGCAACTGTATTGCTGAAACTGCACACTAGAAAGTTGCTAAGTAACATAAAAAACACAAATAATATAAAAGGAAAATTGATTGCAAATTGTCTCAGAACATCACTCTTCACATCATACTAAAAGTTAATTCAAAGGTGAACAACCTAGTTAAGTTCCAAGGTTGGACCAGATAATGTTCTGGTGCTCCAAAAGGTAGAATGGGTACTTAAAATCTTTACATATTGTATAGCGGAAACAGCAGAGTAGCAAACAGCAGCAGAAAATTGGAAATTGCTTGCAGAATTCTTTTTCTAAACATAGTACGTGAAAGTGACCTTTGTATGATGATCTCATAAACTGGATTCCCGGAAACAAGTGCATTGTGGCTTTGTCACCTTCACTTCCTGGAATTCCAATTCTGAAGAAATCTATACCAAAACATAGGTTTCTGTTGCGGTCAAAGTGAAGTGCCTTACTGCTAACAGACTCATTTACTATAATATGTGAGTAATATAGCAACACATTACAAGGTATTTTCATCTTTCATGAACTATTAATTGTGGACTAGATTTTAAGCTATTTATGCTCGGAGCCAGCTGATATATTTGACTTATGGTCCAGTTATTGACAATAATGTATCTAGCAGTTTGAAAGGTTAGCTAGTTTTCTTATGTAGCAAAAAGAGTTGAACTTGATGAATATGTGTCTCAGTAGATGTGTTCTACTTCATCTACTATGTATGTTGAGCAAATAAAGAAACTGTCCTACTTTAACCAAAAAAGTAAAGAATAAACACATAAAGCAAACATACTGTAGGCTGCAGCAATAACAGGGCCCTCAACCTGGCGGGTCCTTTTTGTGGGGTGTGTTTTTGGCCATACCTCAGGGAACTAGAAAACTTGGTAGATAAAACTATGTACAACAGTACTGCCACTCAAGGTAATGCTACCTGGCCCCATCACTTCACCACGCCATGCCTGCTTCCAACTGAAAATCTCCACAGCTGATATTCTTACTTGCTTGCTCACTTCCTATCCTGCTAGGTCTCAAATTTCCCTTGGAATTGTGGCCCCCCATCTGTGCCCTAGACATATACCTACCCTGCTGCAATATAAATGTATTTCTCAGAAATGATTATGTGAATGCAAATAGCAACAATAAACCTGGAGACTCAGAATAACTCCTCCTTCTAGCAATATCAGTGTCTACATCATGCTAAAAGTTATTTTTATAATGACCAATTCTTTAACTAAATAGAGCTTTTAATGCTATTTCTTGCATAGTAAAACTGTCAGGTTCTGCCATGTCACAGTGGCTTAATCTATTGGTTAATGCCTGGCAATCCCAAGAAAGCCTTTACTCCTTTCAGAGAGTTTCAGGACTGCAAGTGCGTTAGGACCAGGAAGTAGGGGCTATAGTAGCCATGAAGACTGGCGATATGTGGTGAATTTTGTTGCCGTTCTATAAACGACATAATCAATCTGCCTCTTAAAGCAAAAGTTATGCAAAGCATTTTGGAATTATTGAATTTTGGAATTATTGCATCTTGGAATTATTGCATTTTGGAATTTGTATGTAAAGCAGAAGGAATTCTGGGGAACGGCCCGAGATTGCATATGGAGGAATACCTTCAAAGCTGATGTTACCTACTGGATTTTATTGAAAAGCTCTCCATTTTTTTGTTTGAATGGATCTCTGCAGATTTGAGCTTTTGCTAATATATATATACAAGCAAGCTCATTCAAAGGAAAGTTCTGCCCTTAATTGTAAGTCCTAAAACCACACTTACATTTTAAGAACAGGAAGAGGTCACATACCCTTTACCAGAAAAACAGATCTTATTTGGCATGCTTTTGTATCATGTACTGTTTAGCAGTAATGATGTCAGTAAATATTAATAAGGACACTTGTCTGCAGTGACTATTAAAATAGTACAAAATATTGTGATAATTAAAAACGGAGGACTGGATATTGCTTCACTGCTGTGAACTTATTAGAACATATACAATGTACAGTATATGAAAAATATATTTTGTTCAATGGGAAAGATGTATTGCAACAGTATTTACCTTTATTTCTCAACAAATATTTTCTCTGCGTTTATTGGAATATAGGTGAGATTAGAAAAAAAAGAATCTTGCAAGAAAAGCTGGTTACATTAGAAACTCTCTTGATCTGCATAATGCTCATAAATATGCAAAGCACTTTATATCCAAGGTATGAAATGATGATTGCAATACAGAATTAAAGTTAACTAATTCACTTGCTAGAGTTGCCACATACGAAACCTTTCTACTTACATGGACAGTCCCTTATCCATCATATGTGCAGCTTGAGGAAAACATATTTTCAGACTTCAAAGGTCTGAAATAATTTGTGCTGCATACATTTTTGGAGTTTTGCTGTACAAAGAATGGGGCCAAGTATTGTAAGTTAAGACTTTAGTACCCTGGTATTTCAGTAGACTGAGTAGGCCTCTGAATCAGGGAGGTAAACTTCGTTCCTCACCACCTGCTGGTGCTATATGACGCCAACGTTGTTAGTCAGCCAACAATTGTCTGAGAATGCTGGTATTTGGGAGCTGTGAGTTTGACATCCCTTAGGAACCTGAGGTATCCTGTAGGGCAGTGATCCACAATGAGTAGCTTGTGAGCAACATGTTGCTCGTCAACCCCTTGGATGTTGCTCCCAGTTGGCTCAAAGCAGGTGCTTATTTTTGAAATTCAAGTCTAGAAGGCAAGTTTTGGTTGCCTCCAAACAGAGGTCCACCAAATTGTGGCTCCTGTAGTATGCCAGTGCACATAGGGGCTATCAAATAGCCAACCGGGCCCTTATTTGGCAACCCCAGGACCTTTTTTCATGCTTGTGTTGCTCCCCAACTCCTTTAACATTTGAATGCAGCTCATGGTACAAAAAGGTTGGGGATCCCTGCTGTAGACTCTGCACAGTTGTATCTTAGACTTGTTTCAGGATTTTGTTATTTCAAATTTATCACCCTGTCTATAAGGACTATACACAAACACCTATAAACAAACTCCAGTGCACACACACACACGTGTGTGTGTGTATGTATATATATATATATATATATATATATATATATATATAGACCTATACATGCACATATATAAACTATATATATGTATATACTAATATTGAAACTAACTGTAGATCTTAAGATCCCAAATAGCCTTGGATATTATACTTGTCCAATAAATTATTCATATGAATATGTACATGAATATGTATAAAGATCAAGACCTACCTTGTTGGTGCTGACCTCAGCGAGGTGAGGCGCTAAGGCAAATTCATCATATCAGCTTCACTGTAAATGCATTTGATAGATAAACTAGAAAAACTAGCCAGAAATGTTGACAAAGGATTTACTAAGGTCCACCGTTTGACTCAAAGTAACCTTTCCGACTGGTCTACTATACAGCAAAAATACAGACATGGAGCTACTTTGCTTTTATCAAATAAGGCATTTTTTTTAAAATCCCTAGGTATAGGGAATTCAACATCCTCTATCATGCTATATGAAACATACTGCTTGAAATATCCCTCCTCAAAGTGACTTATTAGCCCACTCTATGTTACCCTAACAAACACAACTCCATTAATGGAGCTTAAATACTTTCAAGTTTGGAAACGAGAACTTCAACTTTATATGGAGGAGGCTGATGGGGTACACGCAATAGAGCGGACCAAAGATTGCTCCATAGATATATATGCTTTAGAAACTTCTTATAAGGTACTAAGCAGATGGCACATAGTACCAGCCCATAAGGCATCCTGGGATCTAACACAGACCCACTTTGTTTTAGGGGCTGTGCAGAGGTAGGCACAATAAGCCATATCTGGTGATCCTGCACCAAAGCACAAAAATTCTGGTGCAAAGTGTATCAACTTACTGTAAATACTCGGTTTTAAATATCAATTTGCACAAGAACCTAGCACCTGCCTTCGTCAATAAAAAAAACTGACGATATTCCAACTATGGCACATACGCTAATAACCCATATAGTTACAGCAGTGAAATAGGTCATTGCAAAATCATGGTTATCTTTAGCATTACCGATTGGGGAGCTGAGAACTAGAATAAACACAATCTTTATAATGAAAAAACTGGCCAGTGTGTTACAAAATAGAATACAAAATAAAATGTTTTATAAAGAATGGGACCCATGGATTCAACACAGCTTCCCACAGGGATTTGATTATACCACTTTGTCACTATAGAATCAATAGCCTAACCCTATTATACTGCATCTGTATGACACATTTTTCACAACCATTAAAAATAGACATCTTTCTCTATATACCATATTTAAGATCATGTATAGTTTATAAATATTCATGTTTCTAATTTAAATTTTTACTACGTTTTTGTAAATTAATATGTGTCTTACACAAATTGGTTCTATAGCTTTCTTCATTTGAAAAATTCTGCACTGTGTTTTTTAAATGAGCATTTTGCAACCAGAAAGGCATTTTTCTCAAGTACTCAGTGTCAGAATAACCTATGCCCTTGTGTTTTGCTGAACATTTATTGAAATATAAATGATATTGAATGCCTGTTTATACATCATTAGAAGTCTGTTTAGATCTAAGATAATTGTTTCCCAGTCTGCAGGTCAGGGATTAACAAAGGTTTTACATAGTTTAAATGTATAGTTCTTATTCTTTACTGGCTGGTGCCAAATAAGTGCTGTGATTGGCAGTTTGGTATGTGGACTGACAGCCTATGTGAGGCTCTGTTTTGCAGTAAACCTGGTTTTAATGCAACAAAACTTGCATTCAAACCAGGAATTCAAAAATAAACACCTGCTTTTGGGCTACTGGGAGCAACATCTAAGGGGTTGGTGAGCAACATGTTGCTCATGAGACACTGTAAGGGTAAACAAAATTGTTAATACTGTATCATCATGTACTTTTGTAGAGGTGCTTGGAGTTAAATTGTACAACTTGCTAAATAGTCATATTATTAACCATGTCAGAATTATTTGGGCCACGGTAGTAATGTTACACTTGTTTGTGTAAAATGCAAAGTCTTTGCTTTGTATTTTATATAGGACATTTGTTATTCATTTGTAATTTATTGATTTACTTTTAAAATGTATTTGCTATTAAGACTTTGATAAAACTTAAACCTGCCATTTGAGTTACAAAGGAGTAAGTGCATGTTTTGTAAATTGATTGCAAGTTCATTAGAGAGTCCATCTATTATAATACAAGATCGTGTACTGTATTTTACTTCTAGATCATTTATTTTCTGTCTGTGACAAGAGAATGTATGTACTGTACATAGAATATGTATGCATGCTTGTTCTGTGTCACTGACAAAGATTATGTGATCTGTAGTACTTCAATTAATTCAATTAATGGCTCCAGTGAATGAAAACTATGGCACACCTCTTTTACATTTTAGTGGACAGCCCTATCATACTGCATGACCTCCCACTTTGAAATGTTCCACTTTAAAAGGAGAAGAGTGAAGAATGGATAGCTACGTCAAGAGCAGAGGAAGCCAGAATAGTCAAAATACAAATCAAAAGGTAAAGGACAGAGAATAAAGGAAGCAAACTCACAATCATAAACCAGGTCAACAAATACAATCACAAAATTTGGGTAGAAGACATGGCAAACCTAGGCATAACAAGGTACATGACACCTGATGGAGCAGTCATGAGCCAAAAATGCCTGCTACCTTGAGGCAAATTCTACCATCTCAGCCTATGAGTACAAGCCATTGACTTCATCACAACTATTAATTAGCTTCAAAGACACATAATTAAGAGAAACTTTAAAATCAAGTGTCCATATCATTACAATTATTCCGTAGAAGGGCTGCATTGAATGTCAAACTGGCTTATTTCTCATTTTGAATACTATGTCGATTCAATTTAATTCTGTCATGGTAGGATTAGCAGCAGGGTAAGAAAGTTGAAGGAGCTATACCTCCTCAGGCAGAGCAACAGCACAAACAAATGACAGCTTCCTGAAAAATAGATATTTTCTATTCAGATTTGTACGACAAGAAAAAAAACTGATGTCATTATAAGCCAATGAGGCATGTCCCGCAATGATCTTAGTATCATAATGCAAAAGGCAGCCAATCCAAATTTTTTCCAAGAGCAATTTCAGGAAAATGAAGTCTTATTTAGGCTAAGGGCACACTAGGCGATAGCGCCGCGATTTGACTCGCGGCGACTTTTCGCCGCGACTTTTAATCCGCAATCACTGGGGAAACTTTGGCCCTGGCGTCTATGGGGAATCGCAAAAAATCGCCAGCGTAAAAACACACGCGGCGATCTTTTTTCTATTGTCGCTCGAAATCGCCTAGCGAGGCGATTTCGAGCGACAATAGAAAAAAGATCGCCGCGTGTGTTTTTACGCTCGCGATTCCCCATAGACGCCAGCGCCAAAGTTTCCCCAGCGATTGCGGATTAAAAGTCGCCGCGAAAAGTCGCCGCGAGTCAAATCGCGGCGCTATCGCCTAGTGTGCCCTTAGCCTTACACGTATTATATACCAGTGTTTCTCAATGTGTGCAGTGACCTTTTTCACTATTAATTGTTGTTGCTACTCCTTGGTCTCTGGAAGCTATGTTAAACAGTATCACGTATAACAGTAATTTTTGCAGGAACCTGTGGATCAATAGTAAGTTTACATGTGCTCTTTTAATGATCTTACAAAAGGTGAAGCCAGGGGGCTGAGCAAGTAAGGCAGGGGTGAAAAAGGTCAAAAACTGCTGGAATATACAATAGCTGTGCCAATAGAAAACTTTTGCTTTGTAACAGTTTGATAAATATATTTTGACTATTGTTGTGTTTTACTTATAAATTAACAATCATTTTGTAAAGCTAAATACACAAAGTAGATAGGACAGGCTGCTTCACCTAGGGGCAGATTTATCAAGGGTCAAAGTGAAAATTTGAATTAAAAAAATTTGAATTTTGAGCTACTTCTTGTGTACTTCGACTAGGGAATAGTCCTAATTCGATTAGAATTTGAAAAAATTTTGAAAATTAGAATATCGAAATGTATCACTGTCTCTTTAAAAATTCGACTTTGCCATCTAAAACCTGCCAATTTGCTGTTTTAGCCTATGGGGGACCTCCTAGAACCTACTTAGCGTCAATCGGTGAACTTTGAAAAATCGAAGTTTTTTTTAAAAAACTTCTAATCGAATTCAATCGGATACGATGTTACTTCAATTTGTAGGATTCGAATTTGAACTAAAATGGCCTATTCACTGAGTATAGTTTATAAATATTCATGTTTCTTAATTTAAATTGTTTTACTACGTTTTTGTAAATTACAGTACAATAGATGTCAGAAAAGGGCAGTGGAGTACAGTATAGAATAGAAGAAGAGAAATTTTGAGTAGGTAGATGCGTTTCCTTTGTACTTGTATTGGCTTTTGTTCCAAAACAAAATCGGTATTGGCGCATAGTGTGCATGGAAAGGATTTGAAGAATAGATTTTTGCAGCAGTGCTCTAGCTGTGATATAACTAACTGCATAGAGCCGTAGGTGTTTATAGGGAAACATGAGAAACAGCAGAGATACGTTAAATAAAATAGATAAGTGGTCAGAAAAGGTCTCTTTTGTAATGAGATTTAGCAAGCAATTTTGTGAAGTTAAGCACATCTTAAAATAATTTTTACCCATACTTAATTCTAATGAGGAATACTTGAAGACTATAAGGGGCCAATTCATTAACTTCAAGTGAAGGAATAGAAGAAAAAAAACTTCGAATTTCGAAGTGTTATTTTGGCTACTTCGACCATCGAATGGGCAACTTCGACCTTCGAATCAAAGGATTCGAACTAAAAATCGTTCGACTATTCGACCATTCGATAGTCTAAGTACTGTCTCTTTAAGAAAAAAATTTGACACCCTAGTTCGCCACCTAAAAGTTACCGAACCCAATGTTAGCCTATGGGGAAGGTCCCCATAGGCTTGCCTAACTTTTTTTGGTCGAAGGATAATCATTCGATCGTTGGATTAAAATTCGATCGAACGATTATTCCTTCGATCCTTCGACTTCGATATTCGAAGCCGAAGGATTTTCATTCCCCAGTCGAATATCGAGGGTTAATTAACCCTCGATATTCGACCCTTGATGAATTTGCCCCTAAATGTAGGTATATGCAGTAAACCTAGGTAAACATACACTGGGAGATTTATTGTCAAACAGTATGATTGTAGACCACACTAAAAATAAAAACATTAAGCCCTTAGGGGTGTTTGGTTGCTATACGTGTGGCAGTCAGACATGTATAAACGGTTGTCCCTTTAGGACTGCAAACTATTTTTTTTAAATCCAGAATGCCTGGGAAAGTGTATTAGATTAAAAAGTACATTAATTGTAACATTCATCTAGTTATCTGTCTGGCCACATGTTTGAAATGTAGTAAACAGCATGTAGGCTGAACAATGTGAACATTAAGGGGGATCTGAATTTAGCTCAATATTTTCTGCTACAAACTCCGCTCTGGTTTTTTGTACTTATTTATTATTACATTTCCAGACAATTTGCTTTGCGGGGAAAAAAAACAGATTTTCATGAATTTTTCTAACTTTTTCATCAGATTTTCAAGATTTTCCAGCACACACCAATAAATCACCATCACCACACCATTGACTTATATGCAACCTCGACAGATCTGAGATGCCGGATATTAAGATTCGGACTTTTCCATCCTCTGGGTTTAATAAATTCCCGAAAAATTTGTGATTTTTTAAAAGACTGATTTTATATGAAACAAATCACAAATTTTTGTGATTTTTGCATTCGGAGTTTAGTAAATAATCCCTGAAAGGAGAGAATTGGGAAACACATTATATTTGGGTTAATATTTTCCATGAACTTATGTGGTGGCAATGCATATGCATATTTAATAAAAAATATATAAACCTTTAAGAGCACATAAAATAGTTGTGATGTAACGAACTGTGATTTAGAATTGACCTCTCAAACCAAGGTCATACAGTATTGTCTCAGCCTATACAACAGGGAAAAAAGTACAATCCTTAAGATGGAGTAAATGGTTTTAAGATACAACTGTATGTTACATTGAGGTGACCTTTTATTTTCCATTACACATGGAGCTACATTAATGCTGAGGATTTAATTAGCTCACTCTCTCATATACAGTATGCAAAATTCTTATTATCCGATGACAGTTCATTTTTAACAAGGATGACAAACATTTAATTTCAGGCAACTGAAGACAAATGTATTAAGCATTGCACATAATGCTACGGGTTATGAATATTAAATACCCAAACCAGACAACTAGCATTTGCTATGATGAGATCTTGAAACAGCACTGTAAAATAAAGCAAATACTGCACAAAGGAACAAACCATCAGCTTTCTCTCTGGAATAGCTATATAATTCAGGTATTTTGAGATTAAATAGAAGAATAAACTGTATTGACTTTTAATACTGTATTTCCTGTTTTTATAAAATAAAGATTATTCATATTCTAACGTGACACTAGCACAGCACTAGAATCTGTAGTACTGTGGATGTAGTTTTTAAAATGTGACCTAATGTTATATAAATATTAGTGTATTTCTCATGTGTACGTTCATATATGGGATTGATCTGGTATTTAAGCAATAACAAAAGACACATATATCCAATAAAATAGAGAATAATGTATGCCTACTGAAGAATATACGCCCATTTATGAACAATCGAAAAGTTTTTGGTTTTCTATATTTCTTAAAAGCTCTAGAAATTTGAGATTTATTAAGTGCAAAAACCACAAAAAGCTCAAATGCAAAATTTGCTAAGTAAAAGTTGTCCTAAAGTCAATAGAAGCTTTGCTGATTTTAATGGACCCCTTTTAATCAATTCAGACTTTTAGAGGTTTTCGGATTTTTCTTGCTAGGAATTGTCCAAAAACTCAAATTTTTAGAGGTTTTAGAGGTATTCGGATTTTTGCATCGTTCTGAGCTTTTTTTTAGTTTGTACATTTTATATTCTGATCTTTTAATAAATTCCATGACATTCATAGCTTCAGAGAATGTGAGTCATGTGTTTAGTCGTGGTTTTAAAAATGCCGAAATTCATCCATTAATAAATAGGCATTCAAGTGACAGCATCACTAAGCACTTTTTAAAATGTAAGTTACCTGTAAAATATATCCTTATGTACTTATGCTAAGTGATGCCATCAGTTATAATTGATAGTTAGTGGTGGCAATTGTGTCACATGACTCAATGCTATTTGTGTTTTATAAAAAAAATTGTACCCCACCCCCTGTACAGGTATAGGATCTGTTATCCGGAAACCCATTTTACAGAAAGTTCTGAATTACGGAAAGGCCATCTCTTATAGACTCCATTTTATCCAAATAATCCAAATTTTTTAAAATGATTTCCTTTTTCTCTGTAATAATAAAATAGTACTTTGTATTTGATCCCAGCTTAGATATTATTAATCTTTATTGCAAGCAAAACCAGCCTATTGGGTTTATTTAATGTTTACATGATTTTCCAGTAGACTTAAGGTATGTAGATCCAAATTGCGGAAAGATCAATTATCCGGAAAGCCCCAGGCCCGAGCATTCTGGATAACAGGTCCCATACCCGTACTATTCAAGGATAGAAGTCAATTCAGAGGTCTATGACTAGAATAACGATATTAGAAGTCACATTGAGTTAGATGACCATTCATACAGGTCACATGTCTCTTAGAAGGGTAAATGAGGGCAAGTGAGGTGGATGTGTCTGATGTTATGAAAGAAGCAGGGAGATGGGGGATACCATGAGATACATGGAGATTAGAGTGTTTCTCTATTATAAATGATGCTTTCTGAAGCTGAAATGACCACATCCTATATAATAAAGTTCAAGTGTCTCTGCGTCCAGTCCCTGTGTCCGTGGGATTGCGCTACTGCGCATGTGCCCCACAGACCATCTCTGGCTACATATGTTCTAGCGCCCGTTAATTTAATGGGCTTAATGTCTAGTTGTACATAATATCCCTAAGAGAATTTGACCTAGATGTGGAATCTCATGCTAGATTCCCTGTTTTGATTTTCTGTGGCAACTCTGGTCAAGTCACAACATCTCCTGGTGCCCCAACACACAGAGGAGCTGATTTATGATCCTTAGATGATCATTTTCAGGTAAATCAAAGGAACAAACTGTGAGCTGGTTTTGTTGTTAACCCCAGTTCTATTTTCTGGATTACAACAAATGTGTATTATGTATGTATGTACCTCTTTCTGTAAAACATGAGGAAATAGAAGTAACCTCATAGTTCCATGACCTGTATAAAAACATATAATTATAGGATGACTTCTAATAACCTTATATCTCCCAATAGTGGGTAAATTATTTCTCAGGTATGGAATCCCTTATCTGGAAACCAGTTGTCTAGGAAACTCCAAATTAGAGGAAGGCCATCTCCCATAGACCAAATTTTAAGCAAATAATTATTACTTGTAAATTATTACAGAAAACTGCACCAGCTCAGGGTTCTTTTCAGCAAGCATCTTAGACTGATCTTCTTACTGCTCCTTCTTTCTTCTTATGGGTGCACATGCGCAGAGTGAAAAGTCGGACTTTAACAATAAAGCTGGCTTTTTCACATTACTGCTCATGTGTCTGACCCAGGGTATAGAACAAAGACGAAAAGGAGGATAATGCTGTGGTGCTCGCCAAGAAGAACCCCTGGCTGGTGTTTTCTGCTAACAGGAGAAGTGGCTTGGGTTATTAGGTAAATGAATACAATCACTGGGGTGCCTAACTGTTTGCAAACTCCCCTCCAATAATTTCACCTTTCCTCCTCCTTTTAATGATATCTGTTTTAATCAGTGGTTATTTATGTCACAGGATTAATTGAACCCCTGTATATTCTAGAAACAGCACACCCCATAAATTAAAATAATGTTAACAAAGTTTGAGGGCTATTTTCAAACTATTAGATAATAAAAAAATGTACTAACAAATGCACTTGTGGTTATAATTCTCCAAATGTTTAAACTAAATTATGTATGTTATAATTCAATGGCAAGGTAATTACCTGAAACACTCTGTGAGTCTCTGGACTCTCCATTGATGTCACTGCAATAATCAGAGGCTTTATAAACAGCGTGATGATATTCTGCAAAACAAAGGTATATTTATCAGCAAATGTCAGTTGCAGTTTGTGTATTCTCTAAACCTGTATGTTTTGGTTTTGCAACTGGGAGTATGTTCCCATGCCATTTACAGGGTGTTTACTTATGTGCTTGCCATGTGCTTTTCCCTGCATGTATAATTAGCATGTATTATACCCCCATTCCAGTTGTTACCATTGAATGTGCCTTTTAATAAAAATCAATAATTGCAACTCTGTCTGCTATTTTCTTGAGGAGTTCCTATTCCTAATCTGATTATTAATAAATATCAGTAATAATAAAATGCCATTAACCCATGTGTATCTTGCCCACAGGGGCTGTGATATGGTGCAGAAACTGGTCTTTGTACCAGACAAACAGGGATGGGTGGAACCAATTAATACATGCATTGATGTGCCAAGAAAGTCCCTGTGAATGCTGGGAGTACATCAGTGCTCAGTATTCAGTTATAGCTTTATATACACTATGGTAGAGTGACCAAGAAAAGCTGGAAAAGGTCACTCTAGCCTTTCGTTTCTTCCCAGGGGCTGATGCATGCTCCAGGAAGGGAGTTGTTAAACAGATAATCTGTTTAAAGATGGTAGTAGCCAGACACTCCATTTCCCAGGTCCAGTCTGGAGATTGGAGCTCACTTGAAAGCTGTCCTGGGGGTGCTGCCTGCCACTGCAAGGGCCAGAGGGAGCCTATGACCAAGTGTCAGAGAGTATTGAGTGAGACTGAGGAAAAGCCAGGAGGCTGAGGACTGTACCTAAAAAGAGTACTCAGAGTACAGGGGTGGGAAAACTGTTTTGCTGGTTGTCCACAAGGTAAATAAGGGACCTCTTCAAAGGTTTGAAGGTAGTGCCCAGTGGCAGGAGTTATTTTTATGATTTATGTTTTGTATGCTGAAATGGTCACCCCTGGGCTGGAATGTACTGTGTATGTTGGAAACTTAGGAAAATAAACCAGTGTTTACCCTGAAGAGCCATGGTGTCACTGTCTTATTGATCCTTGGACCTGGGCCAGGCCCAGGCAATCAGTAATTTCAGTGTTCTTTTGCATCTTTGCATGCACTTTGATTTAATCAATAAATCAGGTACCTTGCTCCTTCAATATGCAAGGTATGTTGGTAAAATCCCAATCCATATTTACACTTTAAAATCCAAAGTTTTCATTTTAAACTTTCTGCTCTTACAGAACAACAATGTACCTATAAAAGTGGTCCCCAAACCAGCAGAATTGCTATAGTGTGATTAGAACACATACTGTAGGAGTTATTATCCAGCTTCCTGGTGCAACTAGTCTACCTGGTTATCTTCATATCATTTCACACATTATTTCACTGCATGTAGTTCTGTGTACAGCAATACAACAGTGGAAGATACGATTATTGCAGTCACTTTTTAAAAGGTCTTACATGAGCTGTAGGACAGCATGGTGTGTTAGTGTTTAGCATTGCTGCCTTTTTTATTCCCACAAAATAATCATTGAGAAGAAGTTTTTTCTCCATTTGTCTGCTTGGGTTTCCTCCAGGTTCCTCAAGACTCACAAAAACACACAAATTAGTTCCAAATGAAACTGAGCCTAGATTGTCAGCAGTATTATAAGGATAATAATAATGTCCAAAGGACATGGACTTCATGTTCCTCACATAGGGGAGGTACCACAGATACTCTTTCATAGACCTTATTTCAATTGCCAGAATATTGCTTTCCTATTGTCATAGCTTTGCCTTTTCTGTAGTGGCAGACAACTTTACACCTAATTGTAATTTGAGTAGTATTTGGTTTCAAATGTAAACAGAGGTTTAGATATTGTACTTGTCTAGTTCAAAAAGTGCATTTTGGCAAAAGCATATGGAAATGATAAAACATTGATTAACTGTGTGATTTGTACAGTCACCAGAAGGGCCTAATGGGAGATAGAGTAGAGATACTAGATAGTATAAGCTGGAGTTTCCACAAATTTGACCCCAGAACAAGAAAATCAGTATGACAAATTATACATAACATCATAATCACATACAGTAAAATTGCATTAAAGCGATACTGACACGTTCCTATAAAAATCATAGGAATGTGTCAGTATCAAGTAAATGCTTGATCGTTCCCTTTAAAAGCCCCCCGCAAAGCCGACCCCAACCCCCTCAAACCTGCGTTCACCCGAACGTCCGACACTGCTAAAATATCTTCTGAGCCATTTCAGTGATGCCGGGAGGGGGTGGCGCCATCCTTCCATAGGATGATTACGAATGAAAACAGGAATTCAGTCTATGGAAGGATCGCTCCACTCCCAGCCCAGTGTCACCGAAGCAACCCGGAAGGTCTGTTAGTAGTGTCAGCGGGTTGGCAGCACACAGGACATGTTCCTATGATTTTTATAGGAACGTGTCAGTATTGCTTTAATAGTTGAAAACCTGGAAGGGGATGAATAAGTTCACAAGGCAGTAGAGTGAGGTAGAGTAATTCAGGTGCAAAATGATTTCTCCTCATGTATAAAAACATTTCCTTACAACACAATAGGTCAATTTCCACTGTACCATGACTCTGCTAAAGAACATCTTAACCTCCAGTGTTATCTATATTATTGTCACTACCTGAGCAACTGGCTCTACGACTACATTCTCTTGGCTCCTAGCCACCAGGTGTTATAGAAGAACAAATCAACTAATTTTAACACGGCAAACAAAAACCATATAGAAAGGCAAACATGGCTTTCAATAGCAATCCAAATCCAAATAACTTAAATACCCTAGTAAATGTGTAATGAATGTATTTTGCAGTTGTGCTTAGAATAATGTTTTATTTTATTAAGTAAAAAAATACTTTTTGGGGTTGATGACTTACTGCTGTTCAAAGCAACATCTATCTGGCTGTTTATGCCCTCTGTTCTCCTGATTTTCACTTGAAACAACGTAGCAGAATCCAACTAATTAACCGACATGGTGGAGAAGTAACTTCAGCTACATTGTTTCATCAGCCAGAACAAGAGAACAGAAAGCTATAAAGAAATACTACTTGCAACTAAAACCACAATGTAAGTTGTGCAGAATTACATTTTGTTTCATTAGGCAAAAACAGGCTTTGGGTGGATACTGTATGTTGTGAGTGGCCTCACTTAGATCTGGTTGTTAAACCTTTGTGATAATTGCCAAAAACTCTGGAAAAAAAAGTTTTTTTTTTACTATAATCAGAATTTTTAGTGAAAAAAAAACCCTCAAATTTTTCAGGATTTATTATACCTTGAGGATGAAAAAAGTTCAAATCTAAAAAATCCGGCATCTCACACCTGCCGAGGTTGTATATAAGTCAATGGGAGAAATCCCCAAGATATCCTGATCTGCTCTGGATTTCATGCAATAATTAGAAGATTTTGTGTTTTTCAGGCAAAAAGCAGGAAAAAATCAGAGTTTTCGGGGCAGAAAATCTGCAAAATTCGTATCATTCAAATTTTTCACGTTCTTTTTGAGTTTTTTCCCGCACAGGAAATTTTCAGGAAAATGTATTGATAAATAAGGGAAAATAACCAGTGTGGATTCGATTTCAGAAAATAATGAGATATTTTCGGATTCTGATAAATAACCCCCTTCTTGTGTCCTCCCCATCCTAAACCCAAGTTAGTTAATGACCCTGCAAGATTATTTGCCAGATTATACATTTTGAGCTATCAATCAGATCCAATTGTAAATTATGGGACAATGTTTATATTAAAATCAATATTTAAAAAGAATAAATGGATGGAATCTTGGGTATTTTCTCAGCAATTTCCTTGGGCATGTATGCAATAATGTGAAAGCTCTTGGTGCACATTATATGAATGAGTTGAAAAATGGTGACTTCCTGTATTAGCACCAGCAAATAGCAATATTAAATCTACAGTGTCTGCCAATGTTTTACTAAAAGTTTTGTTACTGCATAAGCCACAGAGTTAATCATTTACTTATGTCACTAATTAGTCCAGCTGGTTTCTCCTATATCAAAGAATGGCTTACCATGTTTATACAACTCATCTGTGTTTGTAACAACTTACATCAAATCTGGTAAACTGAGAAGTCATATTATGTTTATGGGAGGATTAAACAGAAGAATTGATTGTGATTCAGTATATTAGCTATGCTGGTAAGGCTTCAAGAGAACTGCTGTTTTTCTACTATTCTGATATGACTGATTTCAGTTCTATTGGCATCCATGGACTATTAAGGAACACTAATGCAGTGTTTGAGAGTGTGACTGTATGCATTCCCCCCTACATTGCTGCATTTTGGGGGTAAGGTTGACACCTGGCCGGTATTTTAACGGCCTGGCCAGTAAAAATGATAGCTGATAATAGGGAAAAAAGATAAATATATAGGAAGGCCGGTATTTTTTTCCAGAAAAGGTGGCAACCCCAATTGTCGGCTGAAAAAAGAAACATGCACAGAACCTCACATCAAACATTTAATTGTGCAAATTCACCAAAACAAATCAACTAGAAGCTACATTGCCATTATGTAAGAAAAAAGTTGATTTTGATGGCGCATGTTCAGTTCAGCCTCAGCTTGTTATTAAAGGGGTTGTTCACTGCTGAGGTAACCTTTAGTAACATAAGGAGTGGTATTCTGAGACAGTTTGCAGTTGGTTTTAATTTTTTTTTTTTTTGGTTTGAGTTATTTAGCAACTCTTTAGTTTGCAGTTTCAGCAGTCTGGTTGCTAAGATCCAAATTACCCTAGCAACCAGTTATTGATTATAATAAGAGACTGGGATATAAATAGGAGAGGGCCTGAGTAGAAAAATGAGTAATAAAAAGTACCTATAATAACAATATATTTGTAGTCTTACAGAGAATTATTTTTTTTTAGATATTCAGTTTATCAAATTTTAGACTGAATAATATTTAAAAAAAAGAAACATTAAACTTATAAATATCAAATAATATTCCAACCAACATTTCAAATAAAATGTAATTAAGCATAACTGACTTTGATTAGTAGTACATAAAATATATGTGTATTTGTATTAAATGTTTAACCCTCAGATGCATATTTGTTTTTATGAGCCTGTGCCCAGTTGTGTAAGCACATAAAACGTGCACTTAATGCAATAAAAAGCCATGGGTATAATTGCCCTGTTACATGACACATCCGCAGGAGCCTGTGCAAATCTACTTTAACCTGCCCTGAACTCTGCAGGCTGCCCACCCCCTGCTTGTCATTAGAAGCAGTCAGACGACAAATGGAGAGATCACTCTCCACTTCCATGTTCATGGCCTTTCCCCTTCTGTCTGTTTCCCAAGAATACGTCGCAGCCTCCTGTAACCCAAGCTGCACAGACGCCACATTATTTACATGTCAGAAAAAAAACACATGTAATCCACAGCCCTCTACACACCTTATGAAAAAAATACACTTAGCACGATTCATGGATATACACCTGTTACTGCAAAACCCTCCAGTTATTGTTTGTGCTTTGATAGCTGAAAAACAATGTAGTCCATTAACTACAGGGCCACAGGTTGGACATCTCTACTATCATATAATGTAACATACCTTCCACTTGTGTCTCTTCCCTCTTGCTATGATTATCCCAAGTGAACCCATGGCCAAATCATACAAGCAGGTGCCCTGCAGCTTTTGTCCATGGCAGCAGCCCTATGAATAATCAGCCCCTGGAATCCCTGACATGCATTTTTCCTAATTGTTCGTCTTAAACACTCCTGCCGACTGCCACTCTCCCCATCCTTCCCCTGTGCCAATGAATAAACTGTCAGTGCCATGGGAAGGAATATTTAGCCACAGTAGCACAGTGCCAGCATCAAGGGGCATCAGCCTTGTCTATTCTAAAGCTCCTTACCTTGATTCACCAGTTTAAAGCTCTGGGATTTCCTGCTCCTCTTCCTCTCTGTGAACTCCATGCTTTTGCCTTTTTATTCCAGCAAGAGGTGCCTCTGATGGTGGCTTTTTGTTGTTGGCAGAAAGGAGGAGGAAGAGACTGAGGAGCAGAGGGAAAAAAAAAAAGATCAGAGAGATTAAGACAGTGAAGAGGAAGGGGAGGGGGAAAATAAAAGAAAATGGGAAATCAAGCTCTAGTCACACACAGGGTCCGTCCGTCTCTTTAAGCAGCAACACCACAGCCTTTCAGCTCCAACTGCACGAGAGATGGCAAAGTTTTATTTTTCAGTTTCCAGGAGAGAGAGACGCAGCAGGTTAAAATGCAAAGGATTCAGATTATAAATCCCTGGGTGGTAGCAAGAGGCAGGCATCACTTTCATCCCCCACCCCCTTGTATCCAGATGTCCCATAGGTAATGCATCCGAGGGGCCCCCAGAGCACTGGCAGCACGAGACAGGGCCCTCTGACTATACGATCACTCTTCTCCTTCCTCCTTTTTATTGCTGTAAATGATAAACAGGGAAGAGAATTATTTGTGTGAAGGAGAGCCACCTGCTGGCAGTAGTTTAGTTTTGCAAGCTCTTAGAATGAAGTAGTGTGACCAAAATAGCAAGCAGAAAAAAATAGAGCTCCTCAGAGTTTGTTATGCTTTGTTACTACCACTTACAGGGGGTACTAGGAACACACAATAAGATTTTAGGGTTCCTGGGACTTTCAGTTATAGGTCAAAAAATAAAAGACACTTACCAAATCGATAACTGCAAGGCATTCTTACGTTTTAAATTAACCAACCAGGGAGGTTTCTAGGTAAGGGGTACAGTGACAGGCTTACATTTCCTTCACTGGAGGGGGTCCTGGGAGCTGAATTGCTAGTGCAGAGAGTGCAATTGTGCTCTTTCAAACTAGAAGAGCCAAATTTCCAGTTTTTAATGTTACCAGGAGTGGCTATTTGCCTTGAGGGATTAGTGCAGCAACCCTGGAACCAATATCTTGGTCTCATCTGAGACCTTTGTCATGGTTGTCAAGTTCTAAGAAGAGAACGTTGGTCTTCATTTTTGTTTAGTTTATTTTTAGTGGATTTTGAATTATTTACCTTGTTTTTCAGCAGCTCTCCAGTTTGGAATTTCAGCGGGTATCTGGTTGCTAGGGTACAAGTTACAAATACGAAAAAGTAATGTGAACTTCCCCTTTAAGGTGACCCATGGGTGCCTTGTTTTCATCCAGTGCTATCCATTATTTTGCAACCTGCACCCAGGCAATGTGAATTTACACTGGCGTAACTATAGAGGAAGCAGACCCTCAGGGGGCCCGGGGAAAAGGGGGGTCCAGACCACCGGAAATGTGTATTTAAAACATTAAGTGGGGGTGCAATGAGGCTGTGACCACAAAATTCATACAGACAAATACAAGAGGTCCTCTGCACTCAAGCTATTATCAATATATTAAGGATACTGAGAAATGTTGTGCCCTAAGTTACTAAATCCGTCATAGTACATGTAAGCTACTCATCATTTATATATTTACCATGTGGCTATGTGGCAAAACCAGTGTGTCCAAATATGTTGCTGTTTCTTTTTTCTAGTGAGTTATGTGGAGAGCCTTGAAGAGCAATACCTTGTTCTGAGGTTATTAATCTCACTGTCTACTGTGAAGGTATATATGTTATATGGGTGTTATACTGTCATATTATCTGTACATAACATTGTGTTGTGTTTTTTTTAAGCAGACACTAAAAAATCCAAAAACCTAGTTACTGTCATGAATGTACTAGGAATTTTATTACATTAACAATATAGAGGGCAATGTACTCACAGGTAAAAAGAAATCATCAAATGACGTGTACTGATTTGCTGTTGCAAACAAATCTCTGATTGGTTGCCATTGGTTAACTTTTATAAATTGTGACATTACTCCTGCAGAGCTTAAAACTATACGAACAAAGTTTGCTTTTAAGCACAGATGCTTAAATGTTACATACTATGATCTTCAGGTAGGCTTGCCACCTTTTCTGGAAAAAAATACCGGCCTTCCTATATATTTATCTTTTTTCCCTATTAATAACATTGGGATCAACCATCACTTTTACTGGCCAGGCCGGTAAAATACCAGCCAGGTGGCAACCCTATCTTCAGGTTGCGCTGGTATATTTTACTAAAGTATTAGCACTTCCTTGTAGTATCATAATTTAATTGTGTCCGTGTTATGCAGCAATGATTATAATAACAGTTGTAAATAGCCCAACCAAAAGGGATAACCAGTACAACATGAGTTGCATATACTTTCTAAATGAACAAAGCAAATATTATTGTATATCTAACTCTGAGTTAGTCAGCGACCTGAAGGGGGGGGGCACATGTACCATAAGTGTTCAGTTTGCAATTGATCCTCAGCATTCAGCTCAGATTCAAAAGCAAACAGTTATGACCCATGTGCCCCCCTCCCCTCAAGTCACTGATTGGTTACTGACTGGAAACCAATCAGTGGAAACCAAGACCGCTGCAAAGCAGGAAGAAGTGTTCTGTTTATTATGTTTGTAAGATATGTGTGTCAAAAGGGTACAATCTTGTGTGTATATCACTAGTGTTAGACTGGTGAAATTAAAACTCCAGGGAAAGTATGTGTTGCTGCAGCAAGTAAACGTGTAATTGTATACCGGCTTAGGAAAATCTGGATAATGAGTCCCTGGAGTGAATGGAGGAAAGCAGGGTGGTCCATTAAGTGTGTTCAGTTGCCCAGGTAAAGGTAGCTAAGTAATTAGGCTGCAGATGAGCTGTAGTTAAAAGTAGGCGTGAGACTACACCTCAGAGCTTCACCTATGGTTGCCAGCCTTTCTGGAAAAAAATACCGTCCTTCCTATATATTTTTATTTTTTTACCTATTAATAACATTGGGATCAACCATAATTTTTACCGGCCAGGCCAGTAAAATACCGGCCAGGTGGCAACCCTAGCTTCACCCTAGAGACCTTCTTGAATGGAGGGTTAGGGGGCAGTGGAAACCTCCATGTGCAGGCAGGAGGTGCATGTGTGGAAGTAGCTGGGAAAGAGAATTGTGATTCCTCACTGAGTTAAAGAGTTGTAGAGAGATTCAAAAGGACTGGAGAGAGGAAGAGAGAAACCTCCCAGGAGACAAGTGTCTAGAGTGAGTCCCAGATTTTGGGAGTTGTGTACATCCACGCCGGTGAGGGCTGGAAACGTGTGTTAATGTGTACACCAGTGAGGGTGTCCTATCGGGTCTGTTATTCCCAATGTGAAGCAAGTGTGCTGATGAAATTGTTTGTATTTAAAATAAAAGCCAGCCAAGCTGCATTTCAACTCTGAAAGGTGGTGTCAGACTCCATTTCTGTGCTGAAAACTGTGCCGGGACTATGATATTTTCTACCTGAATGTCACAGTTAGACATCCAGTCACTCCAGCCTTGATAGATTTGGCTAACTAACTATATTAGAAACATTTACTTTGTACAGCTTATCTATTTACCCAGTTTTTATTTTCACACTTAACAATTTCTTTAACGGCCCCTTTTCCCTTTTTCAGGTTCTGCTTGTGTTTCATTTATTCCCAGCAGTGAGAAAGATACAGTAGATAAAAGGCCAAATTCTATTTATCTATTTCACAGATAAGCAGGTGAATCCAGGGAGGCTGCTAATTATATATAACTGGCAGGGGATGGGTGAGGGAGAATTTGGAAAGTGTAAATGGGAGACCAAGAGCTAATAGATTCCTCGAACACCCATATAGTCTAAGCTGTAAACAGTATAGGGATAGAGAGGTTCTGCCTGCACATTTTCTCTCTGTATGTGCTATTCTCTGCAGTCCCTGTATCCACTGTATTGCTCTGTGCTCTTAAGGCCCCCGTACACGGCCGATAAAAGCTGCCGACAATAATGGATCTCTCAAACATGGGAATACCAGGGTGTTTCTTAAAGGACATGGAAAGGCAAAAAAATAAAATCCCATTTTTACTTTCTTTAATGAAAAAGAAACCTATCTCCAATATACTTTGATTAAAAAATGTGTACCGTTTTTATAAGAAACCTGACTGTATGCAGTGAAATTCTCCCTTCATTTACTGCTGCGGATAGGAATTGTCAGACGGTCCCTAACTGCTGAGCAGGGAAACAATCATACTTATGAACAGTAGGGGGAGCCCCCGCCTTACTTACCAGCCATGCAGAATTCAAGCAGCTTTGTTTATGACGATCCCTAAGCAGCCCAGACCACACTGAACATGTGCAGGGTCAGGCAAAGATGTTTAACAAAGTTACAAGATGACAGCCCCCTGTGGCCAACTTTGAAAGCATAAATTATTTGTTTGATTAGGCTTGTGGTGCAGTAAGTTCATGCTTATGTTTAGTGTACAAAAAAAAGCATTTTTAGACTTATTCTATTTTAGACTTTCCTTTTCCTTTAAGAAGAAAAGGTTTTAGGGCTCTGGCTGGTGCACCCTTGATGTTCCAGTCTGACACTGGATGACATAATCATTGCGGGAGATTTGCAGTATAGTACAGAGGTTAACCATTGTACCTCCTATAAATTTTCTATCCCAGTTGTGGGCTTTCAACTGCCTGAAATATTGTTTCAAAAGTAAACAATGTGCTTTTTCTTAGAGAGTTTGAAAATGAAGCCTATTTACCCATCATCACTATGAATTGTAATGTTTCTGCTCACTGGGTGCAGCAGAGATTTACATTCCCCAGGCTTGTGTATTTGTTTACCTAAACAAATAAAAGCAGTTGGGTAGTTCACTACCTGTATTTCACTAGTGGTGTTATCTTTCCATATCAGTTAAAGGGGAGATATAATGAAAATGAAATTTTTTTAAAATTACTGAAATAAGATACTTTTTAAATATAATCAATCAAAAAGCCTGTACCATTTCAGAAATAATAAAGTTACTCTTCACCTTCTCAATATCTGTCGCTCTTCATTCTCATTTCATGTAGAGTTTTGGAGTCAGATTTTGATTGGCAGTTAGGTCTAATACAGCTTTTGGGGGGCTCCCTTTATCTAAAAAGTGTATTAGAGCTCACTCTTTCAAAATCACCAGTTATGTTTTTAGAATTCTTTGTACTGGAGTAGATATTTGAGCGGGCACTAATACAGCTGCTAGAAAAGGGAATCCCTCCTAAAAGATATATTAGACCTAACTGTTAATCAAAATCTGACTCCTGACTCCTGCATGAAGAGTGAATGAAGAGAAACAGATGCTAAGTGTGGGAAAGTGAAGAGTAACTTGTTATTACAGAGAAGCAGAGAACCTAACCTGGTTAGGATGAGACAGGCAAAAAGGAGCCAAAAAGCCCTTCACTTGCAAGATGCCTTAATACCCAAATGAGATTTTAACTCTTACACAAGGCATTATGGGTGGAGACATGCAAATCACTCCTTTATGTCCCTGTGGTCAACTGTGAATCCAGAACCACTGGTTTTATAGCACAGATACAGCCTAATAGTACAGAGCCATATATCCAAACTTGCAGACAGCTTGTTGTGATCTTGTTAGATCTCATCAGTGCAAGATATGGGAACATGGCCACAATTTTTAATTGATCATATTTAGGGAATTTCCTATTTCATTATGATAAATTGAACGTTTGCACAGTAACGGTAAAACACGTAGGGCAGCATAGGTGGACGGTGGGTGACCTAGCTCCCATCCGTTCCCAATGTAGGTAGAATTTACCACTTGTCAGGGGGCCTATCAGCTCCCAGCGGGGAGTAGTCAGGACCAAGGAGGAAGTATATAGGGTTTAAGTCCAAAATCGAAGTACAAAAAGGGTTCAGGCAAAATCGTATCCGAGTCCAAGCAAGAGTTCAAAAGGCAGGCAGATAAACAGCAAGTAGATAATCAGGCAGGGTCAAAGTCCAGAAATCAGTTCAGCAGGAATTATAGCACACCCAGGAATGTTCAAAACAAACGCTATAATTGGGCATTGAACCCATGACCCGGAAGGGTTTTTAACGAAATTCGTGCGTGACGTCATCGATGCCGGTGTCCCCACGTGTAGTCACTGGGTGCAGCCATCTTGGATGCAACGCCGCCGCCGAACGGAGTGCCTGCGCCGAGCGGTCCTGACACCACTTTGGGAAACCAGGGAAAAGAAGGGAGGGAGAACACTTGGTTCCTACTTGATTTGACTTTAACTTTTCAGTAACAGACAGCTTTCTATAAGCGGTCAAGTGGTATCCGCATTGTCCACCTATGGCAGTTTTTAATAAAGTGTATTTTTTAAGGCTAAAGTCCTGCACTGCATTAAAGGGTTAATGACAGTGAGTCATGCATAATGATGGTTCGTCATGGGGACGTTACCCTTAGGGGCCGATTCACTAACTTCGAGTGAAGGATGGGTTACTTCGACCTACGACTTCGAATCGAAGGATTCGAAGTAAAAATCGTTCGACTATTCGACCATTCGATAGTCGAAGTACTGTCTCTTTAAAAAATACTTCGACCCCCTAGTTCGCCATCTAAAAGCTACCGAAGTCAATGTTAGCCTATGGGGAAGGTCCCCATAGGCTTGGCTAACTTTTTTTGATCGAAGGATATTCCTTCGATCGTTGGATTTAAATCCTTCGAATCATTTGATTCGAAGGATTTAATCGTTCGATCGAAGGAATTATTATATAATAGTGCTCCTTCAAATATATGGGGTCACTACCTTTTGTGTCTCAATGTATTTGTAAGGTGAATGTTTGCAATAATTAATTCCTGAAATGAGTAATCTTGAATTACCATCCTTTTGTATTCTTGCTTGTTTGTTACCAGAAGGTATTTCTCTATCATAAAAAAATACTTAAAGGGGTAGTTCACCTTTAAGATATTATGTTATAGAATGGCCAATTAACTTTTCAATTGTTTTTCATTATTTATTTTTTATAGTTTTTTGCCTTTTTCTTCTGATTCTTTGCAGCTTTCAAATGGGCGTTGCAGACTCCCTTCTAAAATTCAAATACTCTGTAAGGCTACAAATGTATTGTTATTGTTACTTTTTATTACTGATCCTTCTATTCAGGCCCTCTCCTATTCATATTCCAGTCTCTTATTCAAATCAATGCATGGTTGCTAGGGTCCAAATTACCCTAGTAACCATGCATTGATTTGATGCAAATTGTTTGAAATGCAAATTGAAGAGCTGCTGAATAAAAAGCTAAATAACTCAAAAACCTTCAATAATGAAAAATGAAAATCAATTGCAAATTGTCTCAGAATATCCTTCTCTACATCAAAGTTAATTCAAAGGTGAACAACAACTTCAAACCTAAATGTTAAAATAATTTAGCTTTTATATATGCTCCACAGTGTTAACCTGGACACAGAACACACCGGCACAACATGGGTACTACTAGCATATGGGGTGCCGTTTGTCCCAAATACATTCTGTATACAAAACTATCCCTAATACACATAATGAATGTCTCTCATGTTATATCAGTATGTAAGTGACCATACACAGATAAAAAAATATACAAAAGACTTATTTCTATTAAAGAATGAAAACAAAATCTGGTTAGTGCACAAAAGGATGTCATTATATCACAAACTCCATTCTGTACAGTTTAACAAGCAATCTGTCTCACAAATGTATAACCTCCATATAACGGACGCACTTATGTGCAGAGTTACTTACAGAATGAATTATGTAAAAACAAAGTTGGACATAATATATAATAGTGTAACTAACTAGTGCTTGTCAAGCTAGATTTTACTGACAAAATAGATATCTGTGACAGAAAGCAAGATTTTATAGTACAGGATTCATTCTTTCCACAAAATGACAGTTTTGTTTCACAAAACAGATAAAATAAACATTATGTGAAGCAACACTGTCAGTCACATTCCTGAACCAATAAGAACAAAGCTTATTGCCATATACAAACAAGATGAGAAGTGGCCAGCTCTGCTCCACATGGCTAAGGCAAAGTATCTGACCTGCTATAGAGGGCGCCCTCTAATGTCCCCTGTGCTGCATAGTAATAAACATGAACAAACCTTTCCTAAAAGAGCTGCTGTTAAACACTACAGGTTCATAAATGGAAGTTTTTACAAATGGCTGAGAAATATAATGCTGCACTTCTAATGATTGTAGAAAAAGAAAAGTATGCAAAACATAAATATGATCATTTTAGGTGCTATGGCTATTCTTATTGTAGTAACCTGCTTGTGTGGCCATTTTGGTTAAGGGCATTCCTGCTGTTTTGCCATTATCTTATGACTTACTCCTATTCCTCTTCCTGTCTAAGCTGAGAGCAATAATGGGACAGGCCACACAGTTATAAATTTTGTATATTATAGTTAGACTCCAATGTCTCCTCCTAGCTGTAATCTTGCACCAATTAGCTTGTAGTAATCTCTTAATAATGTGCTTAGCTATAGTTCAACTACTACATAATAGATTTAGCCTTAGAGACTTAGGGACTGATCATGTGCACACATACCTCCCAACTGTCCCTTTTTCAGAGGGACAGTCCCTCTTTTGACAGCTCAACTTGAGGTCCCTCATTTGTACTGGAAAGTCCCTCTTTTCTCTGCACTGAACAGCCAGAAAAAGAAACAAAGTTTCTAACTTAATTGGCTTTTGGCAGAGAGGCCAGTACAGCTAACAGGTGCAACTAAGATGCTTTATAACAATTTTGAGATAAGAAAATAAGTAATTTTAACAGTTTAGATAAGGAGAAATATTTTCAAATTTTTATAACCTGCCAAACTTTGTAAAATGAACATGGTAATTATAGGGTGCGGCCACAAAATGGGTGTGGTCAAAAAAAATTGCTGCACTACATGCAAAAAAAATTTTTGTCTCTCTTTTTATTTCCAAAATGTTGTTAGGTATAGTTTAACTACTACATAATAGCTTTAGCCAGAGACTTGGGACTGATCATGTGTACAGTCACGCATTCTGGATAGTATGATGTTTAGGTTATATGAGCAGCCACTCCTGAGTACTGTGTATAAACAAAAGGGGGTCATTTAAGCAGGGGCAATTTTAGGGGATCATAATCTATTTATATAGAAGCAACAAGCTATACAATGCTTTATATTTATTTATAACAAAAGACTCTAATGATGCCGTCCCCTTACCTGCCCAGTGCTTAACCCTTTCACATCAGAGTGGGTCAAGGGGGGCACAACACTAGAGCAGAGAGCACAACTGCGCCCATGTCACATGCATGTCCAGGGCCACCAGCAGGGGGGGGATAAGTGTTCCGGGCCTGAAGGGGGGCCCAGAAGTGCTGCATTTTTCAAAGAGCCGGGTCCCCTTTACGAGCGCCCGAGCCATGCGGCCATTTCACATATTACCGAATGCGGGAGTGCCGAAAAGACGAAGCTGAAGTCCCGAAGTGGTGAAAAGACACAAATTCACGAAAGGAGGTGAAGTTGAAGTCCTGAAGTCTTTTGTTTACACACAGTACTTAGGAGTGGCTGCTCATATAACCTACACATCATACTATACACAATGTGTGATGTACATGATCAGTCCCAAGTCTCTGGCTAAATCTATTATGTAGTAGTTGAACTATAGCTAAGCACATTATTAAGAGACTACTACAAGCTAATTGGTGCAAGATTACAGCTAGGAGGAGACATTGGAGTGTAACTATCATATACAAAACTTATAACTGACTCTGAGAGTCAGGCAAAGCAGCCAGACAAGCACAGTAAATTCTGGTACATTTAATAGAAGATGGCAGGTGGGTGTGGGCTGTCCCATTATTGCTCTCAGCTTAGACAGGAAGAGGAATAGGAGTAAGTCATAAGATAATGGCAAAACAGCAGGAATGCCCTTAACCAAAATGGCCACACAAGCAGGTTACTACAATAAGAATAGTCATATCACCTAAAATGAGCATATTTATGTTTTGCATACTTTTCTTTTTCTACAATCATTAGAAGTGCAGCATTATATTTCTCAGCCATTTGTAAAAACTTCCATTTATGAACCTGTAGTGTTTAACAGCAGCTCTTTTAGGAAAGGTTTGTTCATGTTTATTACTATGCAGCACAGGGGACATTAGAGGGCGCCCTCTATAGCAGGTCAGATACTTTGCCTTAGCCATGTGGAGCAGAGCTGGCCACTTCTCATCTTGTTTGTATATGGCAATAAGCTTTGTTCTTATTGGTTCAGGAATGTGACTGACAGTGTTGCTTCACAGAATGGTTATTTTATCTGTTTTGTGAAACAAAACTGTCATTTTGTGGAAAGAATGAATCCTGTACTATAAAATCTTGCTTTCTGTCACAGATATCTATTTTGTCAGTCAAATCTAGCTTGACAAGCACTAGTTAGTTACACTATTATATATTATGTCCAACTTTGTTTTTACATAATTTATTCTGTAAGTAACTCTGCACATAAGTGCGTCCGTTATATGGAGGTTATACATTTGTGAGACAGATTGCTTGTTAAACTGTACAGAATGGAGTTTGTGATATAATGACATCCTTTTGTGCACTAACCAGATTTTGTTTTCATTCCTTAATAGAAATAAGTCTTTTGTATATATTTTTATCTGTGTGTGGTCACAAATACTTATATAACATGAGAGACATTCATTCTGTGTATTAGGGAGAGTTTTGTATACAGAATGTATTTGGGACAAACGGCACCCCATACTAGCAGGTATAACCTTGCTCGTTTATTGCGGATGCAACGTTTCGGGGCGTGACCCCTTTCTCAAGCATTCTCTGTGAACTGAGGAAGGGCCATGCGGTCCCGAAACGTTTGATCGTTTGTAAAGTGTCTTTAAGCACCTTGAATAAATTTGGGAGCACCCCGTTTACAGCAAGCACAGGTATTGGCAATTTTTTCTTTTGGATTTACTACTGGCGAGTGGCTAGGCCAGTGCCATACACACCTGTATCCCCTGTATTGACTTTGCACCAATCTAGGAGTGACATTTTTTTCATAGCCAAGAGCTTTATGCAGTTCAAGCTAACTAACATCTGAATAGTGGGACTTTGAATTCTAAATAGTTACTACAGATGCTTAAAAAGTAGAACTTTATAGATATGTGTTTAGATCATCTATCTAGCATCTATCTATCTATCATCTATCTAGCATCTATCTAATCATCTGTTCTCCCCAACAAATAAAATAAAGACATCAGTATTTTACAGTACAGATTTAGAAGGGCCACTTATTTGTACCACAGGATTAGTACTACTTTTTATCCACTAGGTGGCTTAGTGGAGCACATTTTATGTAATTCTGCCTTGGAGCCTGAGCAAATGATCTGAATAGGGAGGGGATCTTAAAAGACCATTTGGTTTTACCTGAAGTGGCTATATGTATCTAAATGCTACCTAAATTCATAAAGTATGAAAGCTTTAAGTGATAAAAGCATGTCAATAAATCTTGTTCAGTTGCTAATGCCAGCATTGTTGACAGTTGCAGAAAATCCGTCATTTTACCTGTTGAAAAATGAGCAGATCATTGCCAAATCCAACCTCCATAAAAAATGAGGAATTGATCAGCTCCAGAGCCAGATCACATTGCTGTGTTAAATGGGAGGGGGAAGTGTAAGAGTTTAATATAGCATATTATATAATTGGGCATATTACTTTCAGTCACTAGATGGTGCTGTGAGGAAGGCGTTCCCCTTGCAAAAGTTCTAGAGCGCGTTTTCCATGTTGCTAAATTAGGAGATTGCCATAGTTAATTTGTATAAGAAGGAAAGGGCCTTTTCCTTTATTACTGCTTCAAATAGATAAGACTGGATGGCATCAGAGAGCCTGAGGTCAGCTTCCTCAGAGAGGTGCCAAGCAGAGCCATATAGTTAGGTTAAGTGGCAGACCAAATATGTAGGCTTACTGTACGTGGAAGAAGAGATAGCGGTAGGCCAGCTATTTGAGCAGTTAAGGGGTTGTTTTTAAGTTGAATTGTTTTCAGACTTGTTGAGGCTGTTTCAGACCAGAAATAAAGGAATTATTCAGTGTAAAAATAAAATTGGGTAAATTGGGTGTGAAAAATAAAAAAATGTTCTCAATATCGTTATTTTACCAAAAATGTAATCTATAAAGGCTGGAGTGACCAGATGTCTAACATAACAGAACACTACTTCCTGCTTTGCAGCTCACTTTGTCTCCACTGATTGGTTACCAGGCAGTAACCAATTAGTGACTTGAGGGGGCAATATGGGTCATAACTGAGTACTTTTGATTCTGATCTACATGCTAAGGAACAATTGCAAACTCATTGAACAGTTATATTGTGACAATTTTATTCTATGTGTACTGTATATTTTAAGTCGGTCCCTAAACTTAGTAAATGACAGCAGCACAGAGCATGTGCAGGCAGGGCCGTCATCGGGGGGACGGGGGGGGGGGAGAGTTGTAGGGGACCCCGAGGGTAAGGGGGGCCTAGCCACGCCGCACTTACTTGATTAGTCAGGCCCCCCTGCTTTCTGAGAGCTGCCGATTTCGGGAAGGCAGGGCGTGAGCACAGGGGGAGGTATCTTCTGTCCATTACTTTCCCTTATTGGTCACAGAGTTTAAGTCCCGGTTGAGCTGCTCAGGGATTGGATAGCTGAGGTTTGAACTTCCCCTCCAGCTCATCCAATCACCATGCAGCTTTACCGGGACTTGAAATTTTGTGACCAATAAGGGAATAAAAAGGTTACACTGGAAGAAAATGCAGCCACCTGTGCTGCATTCTGTAGTTGGCAGCTCACTGACAGCAGGTGGGCCACACTAATGAAGTAAGTGCAACATGGCAGGGCCCCCCTAAAGGTAACCCTTTGTGGTCCCTGTTGTGTGGTGGGGCCCTGGGCACCAATTTTTTTTTAAACTTCTAGGGGGGGGCAAGTTTTTTTACATGGACGTTTAAGGGGGCCCTGGCCACCAATGTTCTTATAATGTGGGGGGGCCTGGCCAAATTTTATTTTCTACAATGTGGGGTCCTAGCCACCAATATTTTTTTTTTTTATTAACATGTGGGAACCCTAGCCATCAATGTTTTTTTTTTTACTGTGTGGTGGACCTGTGGGATGGGGAGGGTGGACCTGTAGTTGGGGCTTGCGGTGGGCGCAGCCCAGGAGGCCCAGGAAATTTTGTTGTATGGGGCCCTGCGATTTCTGATGGTGGCCCTGTGTGCAGTGATTCAGCAGAAAAAAAGATGGAGAGCTACAAGGGCATTTTTTGAGACACAGATCTTTACTGCTGAAGGGTTGTAGTTGCCTTGTGGGCCTTCAGTTTTTTCCAATTCAAGTGTCTTCCATTCCCTTTGGTCATTACTACAAAATATATTGTAAAATGTGGTACACCACATTCCACATGGCCTGCATTCATTAGCTGTCTTTCATATATGGTATTTTTCATTCTCCTGCTCTAATTGATATTTAAATAAACCCCCAAGATAAATATAGTTGAGCAAAGCTAGAATCATTATTGTTTCCTGTTATTACTTGATACTCTTGTCCATGGCCTTGTGCCATGTCCCTGTCACACACTAGGCTTAAATTAATACACTGTATATAGTGAATCTAGTACCCCTATTGTAAAATGTAGGATATTATGTCACTGAGGAATTCCAGGTTATGAAACTCCGAGGTTACTTCTAATATCCTCATATTTTCCAACAAGGGATTCATGGATTTGTGTATTATATGCTTATTAACCACAATGCAGCTATAAATAATATATGTGGACCCACATGGGCCCTCCTCCCAGCATCTGTCTGACCCCTCCCCTGCCTGTGCAGAGCTGTGCCACATATCTTATATTTCCTTAACTGTTGTGGACGGGCAGCTGTAAATGGGCGGGGGAAGTTGGATGCATCCACGGGGAGTGGGTCTGTGTTGGTGGGGCCAATAAAGACCTAGGCCCACCAGGTTTTTTCCTGGTATCCTGCTGGCCCAGTCTGACCCTGAAGAGCCAGCAAAAAGAAATGCATTTTGCAGATCATAACCAGAGGCGTGACTAGAGGGGGGCGGGCCCTGGCGCGGGAGGTGCAGCCGGGCCCCGCCACCCTCCGTACGGCCCGAAACGGCCGCAGAACTGAGTGGTGCGTGAGCTGCCGGGGGCCCTGAGGGGGTGCTCGCCCTGGCCCGCTCGCACCCCCTGCTCCCCCGGTAGTTCCGCCACTGATTATAACAATGTTTCAGTCCTAGGAGCCAGATCTAAATTATTTTGACCATCACAGAAGTATAAACAATACTGCATGTTTAGTATATTGTTGCCTTTGGCAAGCAATATATTTCTTTTGACCCTATATTCCAGCCTAGGAACTAACTTTTTAAACTTTCGAGATTTACGCAATATGTTGGCGCTATATAAATACATGTTAATAATAATAATAATAATCTTCCTTAAATCTTGTTTGGCTATATTATTGCATAGTATTGCTTTAAACTCTCTATGTCTGGCATTTGAAAGCAAGTTTCTACTGATTGTGGATCTGCCACAGTGCCAGCAGTAGGTTTCCAAAGATAACATTGTGGTTAGTGTAACAGGTGCATGCAAAGATGGGGGGGGAATAACGCTTCTTTAAAACGTTTCTACATTTCCCAAAACCAATCAGCGTTGCAGAAGAATTCTTGGCTTCAGACCATTAACTCATGTGCAGAACATTAACTTATGTGTAAAGCAGTGTGTTAAACCTCTTAGAGCAGAACACTGCTGATGGGGGGGGGGGTGAAATAAAATGGCTTAAATAAAATTACTTTGGATTCAAAGAAAAATAAGTTAAAATAAGATTCCATTTTCAGCACTTGCCTAGTGTAACTTAATTTGTTATGGTGTTTTTCTGATCCTTCCTGTTTTGCTAAGATTAATTGCGTATACTGGCTGAACTCTTATAATGTGCAGGGAACCCAACGGGACCTTCACAGGGGGCTCGCATCAGTTCTCACTTCCATTTAACTACATTGTTGGTAAATGTATAACTTTGTCAGAACTATAGTTCATGTCCTTAAGGCATACACAAGATATACTTCCTAGCATTCATTTATAGAGTTAATAGGAGGTATTTGTTTAGGGCGACAGCTGCAGAATGTATTCATTGACCTGCATATGTTTATATTAAAACTGCAAACCCAAAAATGCCATGGTTGGATCATTCCCCCCTACCCACGATAAATGGAATCAGGTTATGTCTAAATAGGTGTCAAAATAAGCTGACCAGAAGGCGCCTTCACAATGCCATGCACTTTGACCACTGCATGGGCATTGCTCGAACCTTGTGACACTCCACATAGAAGCAGGGAGGCCAATCTACTAATCTCCAAGGTTGAGAAAAAAATGGTGTAAAAAAAAAAGGCTGAGGTGTGTTTAATGTTACACCACGTGAATGACATATTTGACACCATTATCTTACATTGTTTCCGGCGAATCACATGAGAAAAAATGCATACAAATTTTACGTCGTTCTTTTGCTGTTTTTGCTTTTTTACATGGCGATGTGTGGTGTATTATCCCACTGTTTTTTACACAGCATAATAAATATGTAATATATAATAAATAAGAGTTGCATTTTTATTTTGTCATGGAAGAAAATCCAGTCAGTGAAAAATCACATTGTTCCACTAATTTTCAATGACGCTGAAAACCTCCAATATTTTAATTAGTGGGTAAAGAAATAAAAATCATTTGTTAGAGAGAAAGTTCTATAGATAAATATGTTATCCTGTAGTAGTTGTCAATAAAGCTTGAAGCAAGAAAAAAAGTCACATGGTCATGTTGCACCTGGGAAGAGAGTGAGGGGCTGCAGAGCAAATGGTAAGCCTGGTGTTTGTTTATATAAATAGGAAATGCTGCACCAGCGAGATTGTTTTTTGTACTGGGGGTACTTGTGTGAATAGTGCAGTGTATCTTGTGCTAGTGTAGTGTCATGTGCACCTTTGTATTTACATATATGCTATAGTATATGTGCAGCCAGTGTTGCACCACAATCCAGTTATGCCTTTGGTTTATATAAAACTGCATGCAAGTCAGTTAATAAGTAACAGCCATACAAAAGTGTCATTACTTGGACCATACTCCCTATGTATACAAATATCAAGCAGCTGTGTGTGAGGTTTTTGCAATTAAATACATGCATATGTTTTAACCAGTGGTTAAGGTCACAGAACTAGAAACTTCATAAACTTGCTGGGAATGAAGATATTTTGGATAAAGTAATAACTAATAATATTGAATTCACCTCTAGCATTTGTGTGGGAGATCATTATGGAACAGTCATCATATTTGGTCTCCTTTGACAGCATGATGCGACTGTGTGAGGGAGGAACTAAGATACTCATTTTTAGATGCGTGAACTTTAGTTGTATAAGTGCATCTGTGCAATAGGGGAAAGAGTTTTCATAAGATTTGAAACAGAAGGTAAATTGAATTAAAAATATACAAATACAAATATACCTGTCAGTATATTTTCCTTGTAAGCAAGAAATGATGTAGCAAAGCCAAACCATTATGCATTATTAACATTGAGGTACGGGACAAAATGTGCATTTAAGGCATTTAAGTTAGCTGCGTAAGCGGAAACTTTTATTAGGTACAATAAGGCCAATAAAGCATGTGAAAGCAATCGGACATGCTATTGGTCATTCCATCGAGTTAGATAAATGCAAAAATATTAAGTTCCATGCAGGATACTAACATTTGCAGAGAAATTTAAATTGGAGAACTGGGTAGTAAATTGGCAAATTAGGTTCTCTTGATAAGCAAGGTTATGCACAATAGAGACAACATAAATTCCAGTTATACAATAAATGCTGCTATATTGTGGGCCTCTTTTATTGAGAAGAATTGAGTGCAGTTTTGGGCGCCAGTTCTTAAAGGGATCCTGTCATCGGAAAACATGTTTTTTTTCAAAACACATCAGTTAATAGTGCTACTCCAGCAGAATTCTGCACTGAAATCCATTTCTCTAAAGAACAAACAGGTTTTTTTTATATTCAATTTTGAAATCTGACATGGGGCTAGACATTTTGTCAATTTCCCAGCTGCCCCCAGTCATGTGACTTGTGCCTGCACTTAAGAAGAGAAATGCTTTCTGGCAGGCTGCTGTTTTTCCTTCTCAATGTAACTGAATGTGTCTCAGTGGGACATGGGTTTTTAGTATTGAGTGCTGTTCTTAGATCTACCAGGCAGCTGTTATCTTGTGTTAGGGAGCTGTTATCTGGTTACCTTCCCATTGTTCTTTTGTTTGGCTGCTGGGGGGAAAAAGGGAGGGGGTGATATCACTCCAACTTGCAGTACAGCAGTAAAGAGTGATTGAAGTTTATCAGAGCACAAGTCACATGACTTGGGGCAGCTGGGAAATTGACAATATGTCTAGCCCCATGTCAGATTTCAAAATTGAATATAAAAAAATCTGTTTGCTCTTTTGAGAAATTGATTTCAGTGCAGAATTCTGCTGGAGCATCACTATTAACTGGTTAATTTTTCCCATGACAGTATCCCTTTAAGAAGAATATTAATGAACTGGAGAGAGTGCAGAGACATGCAAGTATACTGGTAAAAGAAATGGAAGATTTAAACTGTGACATAGGGGCTGATTCACTAAAGGTCGATAAAGTGAGTGTTATTTATAGCATGGCATAAATATTTTATCACTTTTTATTTATAGAATTAACCATCGATTCACTAAATGTTCACTTGTCTTACTTAAGAAGTGATATTTTTACGTTCATTTTAGCTGAATTGTGTGCGGTATTTTATATCATGTGTGATTTTGTGCAATATTTTAGGGCATTTGATATAGTCACATATTATTAGTGCAATCTATAACAACTAAGACATTCGGGATACCACTGGCAGAGTAGAAGTCTCCTTTTACAGTATTCTAGTCATTCCTTTCCCTGGGAAACTTAATATAATTCCATGACACAGAACACAGTGCATTCTGGATCTGCCCAAGGTATCATGAAAATGTGTTAGTGGTAGGTAAGGCTCCAGTTCCTCATAAAGGTCTTTAATTGCTGCCCTACAGCTCCTCACTGCATCTTCCTTTATTAATCCATCTGATGTGTTTTAGTAATTCCAACTCTTAGGAGGTGTTAAATTTCACAGTAATTATCTCACTATTTTATGCCTTTATCACTTAAAAATAATGCGGATTAATTCTATTCCAAGTATCGCAATGCGATTAGAATTCCGCTTTGCAGAAATGTCGAATTAACGCTTGAGATATGTCTGTTAACGAATGCGAAAATACTTTGATGAATCGTTCCTTAAATAATGCGTCTTAAATAACGCACAACGATTAGTGAATTGGCCCCATAGACTCTCAAGGTTGGGGATATTTTCTCTGGAGAAAATGTGCTTGTGGGGGGACATGGTTACTCTTTACAAGTACATTAGAGGACATTGTAGACAGATAATGTGGGGGGGGGTCTTTTTTTCTTATAGAAAAGGTCCACACACCAGAAGCCACCCAGTTAGGCTTGAGGAATGGAACTTTCACTTGAACCAGTGTAGGTGTTAGGTTGTCAGAGCTGGATTTCTGTTTGGGCCTCCCCTAGGCCAGAGGGTCATCTGCCTTACCCGCCCCCCTCAAGTGCGCCCCTCCAGCGCACTGGGGATTAGGTGCATGAGCAATGTAAACAGCAGTGTGTCCCCAGTGTTTCCATATTTTCAAAATTTCAATATGGCTGTGAGGCATGCCTCCTCTAAATCTTGCCGTCCTACACCCTACAGTAGACTTGGAACAGGGATAAAACCATAACCTAATCCCCTTGTCAGTACTGTGGTCCCTTTACTACAGACAAGCGGAGCCTGGGGGAGATCTACTCCTGTCTATCCTTCTTGGAGCTGAAATGCTCCTCTTGCTAACTAAAGCTCACTGACTCACTCTTCCTAGGTCATGGAACTCCGAGGTAACTTCTAATATCCTCATATTTTGCAAGTGGGGGTACTTTATTTATTATAATACACAATTTTCAGTGAGTCATGTGACAGAAATGACATCAGAACTCACCGTTTATAAGGATATAATTTACAAGATATTCATAGCTTTTGTGTATTATAATAGTTATACAAACAGTGTACATTAGTATTTACTGTTATGATATTCCATAGCATCAGCTGTAGGTTTGTTTTCCTGCGTATTGATATATGATCAGGTGCAGGGAGTTACAAGGGAATAAATGCAGCTGTTCTGGAACAATTTATTACCAGGTACTGGGAGTTGCAAGGGAAAAATGCAGCTGTTGTGGAACAGTTAATGGTCAGGCACAGGGAGTTGCAAGGGAATACATGTAGCTGTTCTGGAACAATTTATGATCAGATTCAGGGAGTTACAAAGGAAAACCAAATAGATGTTGATTGCTTTTTGTATAAAACCTAATACTGTGTAGAAAATGACTATGGTATTTACACTAACTGCACATACACATTGCCCCCAGAAAAGAAGAAAATACTTTTAGTAGCAAGCAGTGAAGGGAGGGGGGAGGAAAATGAACAGGGCAGAGAGGAGGTTAAATGAACAGGGTAGAGAGGTGGTTAAATGAACAGGGCAGAGAGGAAGAGAAAAGAGCAGTGCAGCACAAACACGCCCATGGCCTCCCTCATTGGCTGCTGCTGTGCAACTTGGGCAGAGAGAGCCACTGGCTGCAGAGACAGATACAGGAAATTCTGGACAGGAAGTTGCAAAGGGGGAGGGCTGAGTACAGTTTTCAAGCTAAAAAAGACATTTTTGATCCAAAAGATATTAAAATAAAAACTATTTCTTCTATTTTACATTATTTTACATGGTTTGATGTATTGTGAAAATGTATGCTATATGTCCACTTTAAAGAAAGTGACTTAACTGGAGTAATTTTATTATTTTTGTTATTAGCTTTCCTTTTTTGTGACATCACAAAATCAATTGCATTTGCAGCAGTATTTGTTGTACCTGTATAACGTGACCATAATGGAAAGATGGTGTTTTTAATTGCCAACATGATGAACATTTTATTTAATTAAGGATTACAATAATGATGTGCTAGTACTATATTAATTGAGACGTCTGGTAGGTTTGACCTTTTGCATTTGTGAATAACCTACTCATGTATCACATTACTGATTAAATAGATGACAAAATAGGTTTGTTATTTTTGTCCATAGAACCATGTATATTGCCGAACATTTACTGCCTGTAATACATTTGCTTTAATGAACCATAGGCACATGGTAACTTGCTTTGCCAAAGCAAGCAAATATCAAAAGTGGCAGTAAAAAAATCTACTTGAGCAGTCTTTTTAGCTATTGACTTATTTAAAGGAAAAGTAACACTAAAATAGAAATTGTTTTAATGTAATGAAAATATAATGTACTGTTTTTCCGCACTGGCACAACTAGTCTGTTTGCTTTAGAAACTCTACTATAGTTTATATAAACAAGCTGCTATTTAGTCATTGGGGCAGCCATTCAAAGCTGAAAAAGGAGAAAACGTACAGGAGACACAGCAGATAACAAACAAGTTCTGTAGTATATAATGGGATTCTTCAGAACTTATCTGATATCTACTGTGTAGCTTGCACTTTAATGGCTGCCCCCGTGTCTACACAGCAGTTTATATACTGTAAACAAACACACAAGTTTTACCAGTGCAGGGCTACAGTACATTATATTTTGATTTCTTTTTTTGGTGTTACTGTTCCTTTAACATCCTTAAAGTAAGAATCATTAATTTTGCTGACTCGGAGACACAAAGCCCACAAGACTAACAGGGCTCTGGTGACAAAGCAAAAACTATCCCATCCATGAACTAGCTCTTGCTTTCAAAGATTGCACAGCAGAATTCAGTGTTTTTATTTCAACGCCACCAGGGAACATTTAAGTTTAGTTAAACACCATCATTTTAACACACAAACACATGTGCATAGCAATAAAATTAGTGATTTTTATTATACAGGAGTCTTAGAGCACTCTGCAGCTGTGAAGACAGCTAAGGACACTTGCTGATAAAAACAAAATACTCTACAATTAGATTGATGGATTGATTCGGCGCCTGCAATTCTGGCAAAAGGCAATACAGGGTATATGCTACTCAGTGGGTCATAAGAATCTTTCCATAACTGATTTAGCAATAGTGAGTGAAGAAACAAAAATGTTCAAGATATTGGGGTATATTTATCAAAGAGTGAAGTTAGAGATCCAGTGTCGGGCACCCTAGGCAACCCGGCCGACTACGTCGCCCATCGCTGCTCGCAAATGTGCAAAAGTGCGCAAGTCGAGAGGACGTGCGCATGCGCAAAAGAACGGCAAGGATGCGCGACTGCGCATGCATCAGAGAGCACCGCGGACGTGCAAGTGCGCATGCGTCTAAGAGCACACACTAGCAAGAATTGCTCCACAGCTTTTGAGCACAGCGGTAGGAACTAGGGGAAGGCGTCAGAAGAGGTACTATGCCTGGCGCCCCTCAGCCTTTGCGCCCTAGGCACTTGCCTCTTCTACCTACCCCTAGTTACGGCCCTGTAGAGATCGCCACAGTCCTCTAAAGTGAAATTCCGCCACTCTACATTAATTTCTATGGGATTTCTATGGGATTAGAATTTCAGAGTACGACACACACAGGGAACATAGGGCAGGCAGAACGTGTCACACACGGAGCATAGGGCAGGCAGAATAGAGCAGTAGACAGGGAAACCTACCAGGATTCTAAGGTTTATACTGTGCTTCATACAGTGACACAATGCTGGTGCCCCTCCAGCAGTCTGGGGTGTGAATAGGTGATAGGTGAACAATGTGCACAGTGTGGATCTGAGGTGTGAACAGTACAGGGCTTTAGGGGTGTGAATAATAGAGGTGTTACAGGTGTGAACAAAGCATTACTGTCTGAATTTGAGCTGTAAACAATGCAGGGGCCAGTTAATCTCAGTACTGATACCTATTAAATGTTACACAAGGCTAAGGAATCACAGCAGACAGACTTTTATGTGGGGGGCAACACAAGGGGGGGCCCGCAGGCTGCCAGTTGGACAGCCCTGATCAAAATACTAACACAGGTATGTATGTATGTTTATTTGTAAAGTGCTGGAGGTATAATAAGGACATCAAGCTTAAGTGCTATGTGCAGGGCCGGGCTAAGGGGTAGGCACAGTAGGCACGTGCCTAGGGCGCAAAGCTGGGGGGGCGCCAGGCACGTACCTCCTCTTGTCGCCTACCCCCAGTCCGATCCCCTCTCTTTGCTGACTCTCTCTTTGCGGCGCACGTTCTTGCAAGTTCTCGCATGCGCACTTGCGCTAAGCCGGCACCCCTTACCAAGAAAACCCTAGGTCAGAAAGCTCATGACCTGGGGTTTTCTTGGTAAGGGGTCTTTCTGCAGTGTGGATCACCATACCTTAATTCTGAATAAAAATTATTTAAACATTAAAAAAAAAAAATATATGATTGTTTGCCTCCAATATGAATCCATGCAGCTTAGTAAGTAGACATAAAATATACTCTCTTTATTGTTTAGGAAATCATTTTTAAAAATTAAAATTATTTGCGTTAAATGGAGTCAGTTGGAGATGGCCTTTTTTAATTTTAGATCTTACTGAATAACAGGTTTCCAGATAAGGGATTTCATGCCTGTTCTATCATTTAGCATTCCATTTGCTTCATGCAACTGAATTATCATTAGCTAGATATGGACTGCCATTTTTGTTCTAATAAAAATAACTCACTAAAATCTATATGTACATGCACTTGTGTAAAGAAGAATTGCAAAACTAACTTTGGATCAGAATCAAAAGCATTATAAGGCACAGACGAAACAGCTCATGCCACTGTTACAGAAATACATAATCTTTTGGACTTATCAGCTTTACACAGTCACTTGCACTAGAATAGCTCAAACAATATTTTCTTTACCGCACAGCTACTAAAATAGACCCCAGTATATCTTGGAACAAATGATCCTTATCCCCATTCAGATTTTTTCGAAGGACACAATGTTGTGATTCTGGAAAGAAAAAGGCAAAGCTTTGTGTTTCTCACGGCATGTGTGTAATTGTGTGCAGCTGCTGAGTGTGAGAGCCAGTCCAGTTCTCCGGAGGAAACTCTGTTATGGCAACTGCAATTCATCAGACTCGGTCTCTTTGCAGTTTGGCCACATTATAAGCATTTGTTGGGCCTTAAGAGGCCTATTCAAAACGTCTTTATGTTTTATAAAATATAATTCATAGTATAGGTGTGGCTCTCAAGCTCCCCCTGCACTAAAAACTGATTCCAAGCAATTGTTGCTTTTACCATCATCACATGCATGTTGTTTACTATGGAGATTAAAGAAACTTTATATCGGCCAAAGGTCTATAGTACATTCTGATACACATAAAGTTGTGAGAGGGAGAAACATTATCTGATGAAACATTATCAGCTGGAGGGGAGATCACCATTTTATTAGATTTATAGGAATAACGCCCTAGGCTGGCTTGAGCTTTGTAACAGAAACAATGTTTTAGGTTATTAGACAGGCCAACATGGAAATGCTGAGTTGTAAGGTAGGGAAAGCCCAGTATTCTGTTTCCTTGAGATACTCCATAGTTCTTCCATCAAACCCATCGCTGAATGCCCACAATTTGCTGTAAGGCTATAACATGGTGCCTTTAAAATATAAAATGAAATAAAGAGATCCACTGAGTGACTTTTTTACTTTTTCCTTATATAAGGTGGTCCTACTTTTACTGTAGATTGTAGTTCCCTTACAGGAAGTATTTCACTGATGGACGTCAGTTCTGATGGTGTTATCCTCCCAGCCATGCAACTGCCACCCCTCAAGTTTTATCTCTCACTGATGGGTTAAGTCTTTATAAAAGATAGGATACGGTCAGTACTAAACTGAAATGTCCGTGTGTTTACAGATGTGCTGGCTAAGACCATATTTCTTTAGTCTTTGCTGTAATCTCCCACAGGGAACAGTATTACATTTCATGGAAACCGATGGGGGTTTCATAAAGCCAAGCAGCTGTAATGGTTATCAAGTTTTCATAAATGCAATGTTAATATTACTTCAATTGGGCTTCTTGTCTACAAACCTTACACATACCTGTTAAAGGTAATGTCATATGCTTGTGAAAGGACATTCATAGTAGTAACTGTATTTTTTTTTCTGCATTCATGCTAACAATTTCCATGCCTGTTCTATTCTTATAAACACTTTAAATGATTGTTGCACACTTCCCAACTGTCGCGTTTTTCTCGGGACAGTCCCGGTTTTGACAGCTTAGCTCGCAGTCCCAGATTGTTACTGAAATTTCCCGCCTTTCTCTTTGATCTCCTGCACTGAGCAGCCAGAAAACAATTTAAGATAAGCAAAGAAGCAATTTGTTACAATTTAAATTAAGCAGGTCTCTTGGGAAAATGTGACTTGCAGCTTAAAGGGAAATTCACCTTCATTAGCAAAACTGTTATAACACATAAAAACCACAGAAATGTGTTCAAACTTTCATAACCTGACAAATTTTGTAAACTGTACATGTTAATTAAGGGGTGTGGCCACAAAAATGGGCTCCACTCTGCAAATCTTTTTAGCCCTCTTTCTGTTTTCAAAATGTTGGGAGGTATTATGTTGTACTTTTAACTGTTTCTTTTCTGAGCTGGAACAAACAAATATCAGAATCATTAGAGTCTCTTTATCAACTTGTGGGACATAATGACTCAGATGTTAGTGCACCATACTCCCACATTGACCAATTGACTCGGGTATCTCTTTAGATAAAGTTGTTAATTTATTAAAACAATTCCCTCACTAGCAGGATGATAAATGGGCAAATACTGAATTAATTAAAATCCTTTTGTATTCCCTTAGCTCACTATTTGATAACTTTCTCCAGTGCTACCACTGAATCATGGACAGAGATTTCAGACATTAGCAGTTTTAATCAAACCTCTTATTCTGGGTGCAACAGATCTCTGCATTCCACTCAGGCAGTTTCCAATGCAAAAACAATACATATTGGTGGAGCCTTGCTATGTAACTGGCCAAGTATATAACTTTTATTTTCATTTAATCATTTCATTTCCTAAATGTGATTTTGATTCCTTTTAGAATTATTGTACCAGATCTTACACCAATAACTTGATACTGAGTCAAATGGGAAATATTTAGCAAATGCAGGAAAACACAGTTCTTGGCAAAATATTCCAACAGCTGTAGCTGCATAGTTACATAGTAAAGATGGATTGAATAAAATTCATAATCCATCAAGTTCAACCCCTCCAAATGAAACCCAGTGCACTCTCAGTTGTGTTCAGAATAATGGCAATCTAACGTCACTAAACTGATCACTCACTGTTTTATA